>NC_071291.1:24542500-24635000 GCF_943737925.1 Anopheles nili
TTTTCCACCCCAAAAAGGCACCAGCCCGAAAGGAAAAGCGCCGCTGCCGGAACCAAACGCGCTACACAAAACTACACTTAAACGCGGGCTCATAACGGAGCCGACCGAGGGAATCGTTATTGTAACGATTAGTTTCGATTGCCCATGAGAGGCTCTTACCGGGTGCGTGCTGCCAGATTTTAGACGAACCGATGGGGAAAAAAAAGAACCCGCGGGGCGCAAGCTCTTGTTTGCACCACAGACCTCTCGACGGCTCGGTTGCGCCCAGGAGTGTGATTTTTTATTATTAGCTCGTTGCATGAATACGGAGGCTGTGGCTTCGCTCTCGAAGGCAGGATGCACCGAGTGCTGCTACTACTGCCGGACGTATGGTCCTTGGCGTCCTTTAACTCCTTTATTGGTTCGCTGGTCGGGCCGCGAAAGAGCTGAATGGTTGAAGTGCCGGTTTCGGGAGCGATCTTTTAAGGACGGTGTTTTGGGTGTTTGCATCGGCTAGTCTTCGGAGTACAGCAATTATGATGATTTACAAGCGAAGGGTGACGCTTAAGAGGATGTAAAATGTAGAGATAATGAACGAAGAGATAAAATGTTAAGCTGAAACGGCCTCGTGAGCGAAGCTGCGTAGACAACAAAGCAATGAGTCATAAGCGCATCACAATTGGCTATATTATCACGTTTGCAACGGTAGATAAGCAAGGTACAAGGACAAAGATTCGTGTGATTCAGTTAAGTCACTGCCACAGCCACGGTTTTAGCAAAAAAGTAGCTTACAGCTCCCGTTCGTTTCCTCCAACTCGTCGACCTGGGGTCATAAACATCAGAAATGTTCTCCAGGCATGCTTAGATGGTAATAACCCTACACACAATCGAGTGTCCTCGAATAGCTTCAGGAGCCCTTTGGAAAAGGACAATGCAAACTTTATTGTTTTGCCACAAACAAATTCAATTCTCTAACGCACCCAATTGTACCAAACGACCGATCGCAAATCGCTTGGGTCATCCGTCCGTGGGAGCTTCTTTCGCTGCCATTCGCCGCAAAAAGGACACTTTGTTTCGTGACAAACCACTTGGCTTCCTTTTCCACGCGCGCGCTCATACATCGTAACAATGATTAAGGTCTATATTAATTTCCTTTTCCACCCATGCACCGCTACCCCAGGTGACGCGCCCGAATCTCGTCCAATTTCGTCCCATTTCCTCCCAAAAAAAAAAGAGAAAAAAACTGCAACCCTCACAGCTCGTCACATGCGTCTGAAACGCGTGCGTCCGTTCGAGTTGCCTTTAAGATTCGGTCACCATCTTCCACGCGTCATCACCCCAAAGAAAGGGGGGGGGGGCACGAAGCCACGGAGCCTGCTCCTGCCTGGAAACGAGACGCTGGCACCTTTTTGTTTTGTTGTAGTTTATTTTTTTCTGCTCTTTGTTCTTCACCCAGCTCGGGCGACGACATTTTCCCTGAAGATATTAATAAAATATCTGTGTGTGTCACTCGCGCCGCCACCACCCAACTTTGTGCCGCGGTGCGTGTGTTTGTGTGCACATCTCTTGGGCGGGCGCGAGCAGCACAGAAATAAAAACGGCCATATTTGTTTGTTTAGCTCCGCCTTATTCTCCGAGCGACTCGACTCCGGAACGAAATCGCGGTAATGTACGTGATGCTGGCGGCGTTGTTGGTGCCTGCTGCTGCTGCTGTTGTTGATGTTGTTGATGTTGCTGTTGTTGATGTTGCTGCTGCTCTCTCGCTCTCTCATATTCCCGTACTCTGTGCAACCTCCGTGGCATCGAGCTTCTTCTTGGGCGAGGGATTTCTGCTTCTTGGCGGCCGTTTTTCGCGCTGGCAGCATCTTCCAAGCGAGACGATCCAATGAAGATGCCGTCGGGCTGGCAAAGACGACGTCGACGACGGTTTTTCATCTTCACAAGCCCGATATACACACACAAGCGGTCCATACGGATGGATGGTTCCCGCACGATGCTGCCACGTTGCGTTCGAGCGCGCTCGAAACAGCTTTTCCTCGCAAACCCCTTCCAAACACACACACATACACACACACACGTATAGTCGTGCGGAAAACGGTCACATATCCTCACACAGGCTGCACATATTCCTTTGGCCTGCAAAGCGCCCGGTGAGAGCTGGCTTAAATTGAAGATAAACGAGAACGATACCAACCGGCAGCGAATTTCCTCGAGATGGTCCTTCGCTTGCTCTGAGGACTTGCGCGGGCAGAAAAACTCCCCCGGGACGTGTCGGATGTGCATGGCTGCGCGAGTAAGAGGGCCCTTCGTTTCATTCGTGTGCCAGCTTCACGCGGGCGGGGAGTTTGCAAATTAAACTTAATGTTCCGAACACCGGTGTACTTTTTGGAGTTTTCCCGTTCACAGGGTTTTCGAGGCGTGTGTGTGTGTGCGGGGGTTGTCCGGAATTGGGTAGCTCACTAGCATGACGGTGGGATTTATGCTGTTTATGCAACCATGCTATCGCGTAAACGCCTTCCAGGCGTATTTGGGACGCCACGCCAGCCAGCCAGCCAGCCAGCCAGAAGAAGCCATTACAATATCCCACGAATCCCGGGAGGTCTTAGGGCAGCTTTGAGTGGGCTTTCAGCAAATTAACGGCAATAATCATTCCCCCCATAAACACCGCGGTGCTGCGAAAAGTGCACCCGAACCGAGGTGGGTTGAAACCGGCGCCAGGCCAGGCTTCTTATCTCTTACCACGAACGCGCAAAAAAACAAAATGCGCCGAAGTGCATCTCTAAATGCACTCCACGATCAATACCGCAGGCAAATAATGCCGCCGGTAAAGGCACAATGAGGTATTGATGCGATTACGAAATATTTGCGAAATGCATTTTGCGCGCCACGATGTTGACACACTTTCGCCACGTCGGTGTCGATGTGTGCGGCCTGAGGAGTCCGTCTCGCACCACCCTTTCTGCTATTTCCTGCCCCCACCTCGCCTAGAAATTGCATTTGCGATTTCTTTTTGCCCGTTGCACCCTGCACTCTGCACCTTCCGAAAGACTCAGCTTCGAGTGGCGGGGAGAGAGTCTCGTGCAGTGCAGGCAGTTTTGCTTTGCTGATTCGGTTTTTCTTTTTTGTTTTCTTCTTCTTCTTTTGCCCCTCATTGCGTCGTCTTCTCCCGGGCCAGCCCTTTGATGAGCCACCCCACCAGCGGGCCCCAGTCAAAGTGCACCTCGAGTGGCTACTGCTGCAATTTGCCGCAAATCGATATTGCCGAGGGGTGGCCCGGTTTTGTCTCCTTTGGCAGGCTGGGGAACCTCGTTTTATACACGAGTGGCACACGCTCCTCCACACAAACACACTCTCGTGCACACAATGCGGAACAGTTGCATTTGCGTAGCATCAGCGCGGCTAATAAAGTGCTGCTGGTTGGGGGTTGGTGGTGGATTGGGAGGGGGGGCGGGGGGCAGCGGAGTCGATTAATGAAGGGTGGATTTTTTTATAATACTGAGGAAAAATATATTTCACACACGCGGGGACATCTTCCTCTGCCTCACTTCGCGTTGTAATTGGTGCAATGGAATTAATCAAACTGGATCAAACATTTTGAATACGGAATAAAGCATACTTTTCTATTAAACGAGCACAAAGCTGGCGTTTCCATACCAACCACCGCTGAAAGTGACGTCATGGCGTGCTGTTTTCAGCTTCCTTACCACGAGAACAACGCCCGGGTGGATGTAAACCATTCTTGTTTGCGCTTTCCTTTCCAGAACCGCTTTCACAATCGAGCTCGCGTACGCGAATTCACGCTATCACTTGCATTTGCATTTTGCCTTTTTGTTTTTGCTGTTTGCTTCTTCTTCTTCTTCTTCTTCTTCTTCCACGCGAAATGTAGTTCCCGTGTAGCAAAGCACAAAACCACGAAAGCTTCTAAAACACTTCCAGCGGCATTTGCATTGTGGTCGAGATTTGTGGTCTCCTTCCATCTTCGGCGTTCGTCCTGTTGCCGACTCCTCGGAATGTCCTCGCCGATCATGCTGCTCCTTGCACCGTGTACCACCCCACCGAGCCGTTTAGCGGCGACAAATATTTATTTTCAAATAAGTTGGAAAATCAATAGCACACAGCGCGAGAGCGGGTGGAATAAAAACGAGAATCGGAAAACAATTCGATAACCGGCTGGGCCGGGCAAAAAAGCAAAAAAAGGACGAAAAAGAAAGCGTCGCTTGGCACGTTGCGTGTTTCTTTTGTGTTTGTATGTGTGTGTGTGCTCGCGATTATTTTTGTTTCAGTTCTTGCACTTCCGGTCGCCCGCGAAAAGGAAAATCGCGCTTTGTGTTGAGTTTCGATCGTTGTGTTTTGTTTTTTCGCCGGTGCCGGTGCCGAGGGTAAAAGTGGCTGTGTTATTTTTAGCAACAAGTTTTATTTCACCGTCCTCGTCCTGGGACCGTCCGGCGGCCAGGAAGGTGCGTCCCGAAGGAAAACCATGTCCTGGTTGGGCCGAAGAAGCAAACAAAAAAAGCAAAGCAGACAAAAAAACGCAGCAACGGAGCAATAAAAATAACGCCCGAGAAACATTATCGGTTTGCCGATGGGACGAATGAACGCACTCTCGAAAAACTTAAAAGGAAGCACGCCGTCGTGCAGGAAAACCGCGACCACCAGTCTCGTCTGCTGGCCAGTCTTGTCTGTATGTTTTCTTTTTTGCTTCTCTCAGCTCTCTCTCTCTCTCTCTCTCTCTCTCTCTCTCGCTCTCCATTCTCCGTTTAGTTTCGCTTTTTGTCACGGCCCATTTTTGACCGTTTAGCCACTTGAATGAGCCGCTTTCGGAGGTAAATATGTGCCCGGGCCGGTTTTCGTAGGAGCGCTTCTTTTTTTGTTTTATTTTATTTTCTTCTCCTCGATATCCTTAGCCGTGTTTTGACAACGCACCACCGGACGCCCTTCCCTGCCGGCTGCCTGCCTCGCAACACTTTCGCGTGGGAGGAAACGAGTGAGTGGTGCGGTACAACCCCGCGCATCTGCCCTTTGCTCCCATCGATGCCGCCCTCTCACCTGGACCGGGGCCCGGCACCCTTTAACAAAATGGATCTTCCTTTTGTCATAATCACGCAGTAATTCAATTTTCGACTGAGTCAATATTTACCTGAGGATGGGTGGTCCTTCTCAGGGCGGCCACCGTTGCCAGTTCCTTTGCGTCTTCTTCCCTCTCGTCGCGTCCGCTGGCCACCATCCGGGTGGATCCGTGGCAAAAACTGAACGAGTGAACCGCCGGGGCGAACCAACCCGCATATCTGCTGCCGATGGTGTATCCGACGAAGGTGTGAGCATGACAGATAATGGCACCCGGCATCCGATTGATGACTTAATTTCGTAATTGAGGTTGCCAGGGTTGCTCTGGGGACTTTCCGAAGGATGCGCATGGTGGCGCATGGCGTAGCCACGAGCGTACGAAATGTACAGCTTCTTGCGTTGGTATTACAGCAATGATCAATGTGACACGTCAGGAGATGGCTTTCTTTTAGTCTCGTATTCTGTGACAATAAGCATGTATTTTATAACGCTAAATTATGCCCCTCTAAGCCTTCTAGCTCCTTTGAGATGCGAAAATTGCAGTGGGCTTTACTGCCAAGAAAAGAAGTAAGCTTACGCACCGTGAGCGCCATCTAGCGGATTCGGCTCATCATAGCTCGTTTCATTGAGCTGTAAGCAAGCAAGGAAATCGGTTTTGTTGGTTTCAGGATGCCTATTTTGTGCCTCCAGAATCGGCATACTTGAATTCAGATACACAGTTGCCTCATAGGATACTAAATATGAAGGAAATTGTAGACCATAAACGTCAGGACTTGGGTAAGACGGTATCCTTAAAAACGGCTCATGAGCCCACCTCTTTGACAGTAGCATTCAAGATACCGGCGAGCGCAAATGACAGTTCGAATGTAAACAATCATTTCATAACAATTCATGTTTTTTTAGTTTCGGGAAGCAAAGCACGTTAAAAAAGCGAACAATCAGATGGTATCGCAAAGAAAAAAGTAAATACAAACTGGCACAGAAGGACGCTTTAACACTGTACCGCATATAGAATTCCAATGTTACGATTCTTCACTCGCAGGTTCGCAGTGGTTGGACGTAAGGGACGTTATTCAAGGGTAGATAATTCTCGCTTTTCCCCGTTTAGTAGGATTACCAGCTATGAGTTGCTGCAATCGAGCTTATCCTCCATCGAGGCCATTACCCGTGTTCACCACCGACAGATGCAGTTTAGTGCAGCTCTCTGGAAGCGACGCAAAACGGCCGAAGAGAAACACGCGATCGAGTTCGCACCAAAGAAGAAGAACAAACCACAGATGTTGGGTGTGGTGGACATCTGGAGGAACATGACCGTAGCGGATTTGGCCCAATCATGCCAGCTCGAGCTGGAACACATCCAGGAGGTGATGCTGTACGTGAAGGGCGCCAGCAATATTGACGCGCGAGCCCGGCTCGAGGATCCAAAGCTTATCAAGGACATCGCCGCCAAGTGTGGCCTACGCACCAAAATCGTGGCCACCCCGGTTGATGAAGAGGATGAAGTGATCAAGGACCGAGACGTGGTGCCGAGGCCACCGGCACCGGCCGAACACCTCCAAGATCGCCCGCCAGTGGTAACGGTCATGGGCCATGTGGACCACGGCAAGACGACACTGCTGGATTCGTTGCGTGGTGCATCGGTAGCGGCAAGTGAAGCTGGAGGCATCACGCAGCACATAGGCGCGTTCACGGTGGAGCTGAGCAACGGCGAGAAGGTCACGTTCCTTGATACACCCGGCCACGCCGCGTTCAGTGCGATGCGGGCCCGTGGAGCCAACCTGACCGACATCATCGTGCTCGTGGTGGCGGCCGAGGACGGCGTGATGGAGCAAACCAAAGAGGTGCTGCGGCTGGCCAAGGAACAATCCGTTCCGATCATTGTGGCCGTCAATAAGATCGACAAACCGGGCGCCAATATCGACCGCGTGAAGAAAGAACTCTCCCAGCACGGGCTTCAGCTGGAAGGCTACGGTGGGGACACGATTGCTGTGGGTGTTTCAGCGCTTCACGGCACGAACCTGGAGGAGCTGACGGAGGCCGTCAGCACGCAGGCTACGCTGATGGGACTGAAGGCGGAATACACAGGCCTGGTGGAGGGAGTCGTCGTAGAGTCGAAGGTCGACTCGCATCGCGGTAAGCTCTCCACGGCCATTGTGTCGCGGGGTACGCTACGAAAGGGTGCGGTGTTGGTCAGCGGACAGGCGTGGGCGAAGGTGCGTGGCCTGTTCGATCATGCCGGACAACCGATCGCGGAAGTGAGCCCGGGTATGCCGGTGGAGATCCTGGGTTGGCGGGAGCTTCCGGTTGCCGGTGATGTGATCCTGGAAGTGGAATCGGAACGGATAGCTAGCTCGGTGTTGAGGTGGCGTGCGAACCAGGCCATGAAGGAAAAGGCATTGAACGATGCGGAGGCCATTAACCAGAAGCGCAAGGAACATGATGAGCAGTATCGGGCGGAGCGTGATAAGGCGCGCTTGAGCGGATTTTACCGACGCAAGCAGCAAGGCCCACGGCAGAAGGAGTCGAGTGCCGATGATGGGAAGCCGCGGATAAACGTGATCGTGAAGGGCGACGTGCACGGCTCGGTGGAAGCCATCTTGGACGTGCTGGAAACGTACGACGACAACGAGCGCTGCCGGTTGGACGTCATTCACTACGCCGTGGGGGCGGTGAATGAGAGTGACCTGGAGCTGGCCAGGTTGTTCGATGCCATCGTGTACGCGTTTTCAGTACCCGTCCCGAGCAAGGGCGTAAAAGGTGTCACGATCCGGCCGGTGGACATTATCTACCGGTTGGTGGACGATCTGAAGAAGGAGATCAACACCAAGCTACCGCTGGTAGACCGCGAGGAGGAAGTCGGTGAGGCGAACGTGCTGCAGTTGTTCGACATAAACGATGGCCGGCGGAAGGTTACTGTGCTGGGGAGTCGGTGCACCAAGGGGGTGTTGAAGAAAGCTCTCAAGTTTAAGGTGAAGCGCAATGGGGAGATACTGGCAGAGGAGCTGGCCCTGGAATCGATGCGCCACCTGAAGAACGAGGTGGATAGCATTAAGAAGGACGTTGAGTGTGGGTTGCGGCTGAGTGATCAGGCGCTGGAACTGAAAACGGGCGACACGCTCGTTTGCTACCAAATCAATCGCGTCCCGCAGGAGACGGAGTGGGATCCTGGGTTTTAGAATGTCCACCATGCATAGGCAACACGATTTGGAACTGAACTGTGCAACAATAGTTAAGTAAAAGGTGTAGCGCCCATCGAGGAGCAGTGGGAGTTGTAAATGAAAATAAAATTGATCAATTGATGAGTCGAATCTACTGGTTTTCTTTGACGAGTGAATTATTTCCAAATATCACATATCAACATTACTATAAAGCGTAGCATAAAAGCTATATTAGCATAAAAGCTATGCACTTCACTTGCGTGCAATGCATCTTGCACCCTTCTATGGATAGAAAGGCTTGCGTACAAGTTGGATTGTGGAGCAATCGTTCCGGAGAAAGAACTACCGCTCCGGGGAAACGGTTTTTCAAAAGGTCGCTTTTCACAAAGAATTTAATTTTGTATTGTTTTACGATAGTTTTGTTCATACATACGGCAATCAAAATGTGTATTTACTTTTTCTGCACCTGAATGGCTTCGATTGTCAGATGATTTCGACTAGTAAAACATACTTTTCACAAAGCACGTGTAGCTGCGAAACCACTTCCGCCCACATTCGATCGACCACGTGTTCGCACGTGTTTCCATAGCGCAGCAGAGCAACAGCATGTTCGTCGAAAAACACAATTTAAGAACGCTGAATGCGAAGATTCCTTTGGCAGGGTGTTTAGTCTGGTTTTCACGAACCTTCCGATGCCCCTGAAAGCGATCGCTGGGTCCCGGCGAAAGGGACTTCCATTTTCACCGTTTCTCACACGCTGCCAACGGTTTTCCCATGCGCTGCGGGAGGCACCAGGCTGGTAGGTATGGTACCACGCAGGAGAAAGCCTCCGCCACTTCGATAGAGCAAGCAAGCAAGCAAGCAGGGGCATCATATTTAACGCGGAATTATCGGTAAGTGGTGGAAGCGTTGAGTAATGCTCGCCGTAAATAGAGCCGCCTGGCGTTCTAAAAACACTCCCAAACCGACCCTACCGGAGGCCACCGAAGGTCCGATAGCCGCGGCATCAGCGCATCCATTAGCTTCCATGTGGGATGAAAGGCGCAAACGGCGAGAAAGTGAGCCCACTCGGTTCGGGTTCTCGTTCTGATGCACCAACAGGCGGTAGCAGTACCGAGTACCGTATGCAGTCGAATGCAGTCGAATGCAGTCACACCAACACACGCTCGCCCGCTAGACGGTACGCTCTGTTTACGATGCACCCCAGCGGCAGGGTCGAGATTTCGTCACTCGAGCGGGCTACCTTGAACCACTTGGCCACCGGGAGAGATGGATGGCGGCAGATATGTAGTAATTTTCCAGCCAGATGACTCCCGGTGGGCGCACGGCCTACCCCGATCGAGGGAAAGAGAAAGCACTAGAAACCCCAATCGCAGCGAGAACGCAATCACTCGTAACCCGAAAGAGGCGCGATCTTTTCCCTCGTACGACAATTCCCTGGAGGTGGGAAGGGACCGTAGGAAGGTGGAAAGAGGGGGAGGGGAGGGGAACTCCCTACACAAGCAATCCCGGGGAGGGTGAGTGTTGCGCGTGGCACACGAGCGGTCGATCCGCGGGTGAAAACACGACAGGAATGCGGGCACACAAATTCGCCAGCCCAGATGCATCCATGCAGCCAAAGTGCATTGGCGGATTGGCACCGTATATGTCCATGTGTATGTTTGTATGTGTGTCTGTGTGTGTGCGAGTTGGTGGCCAGACCTTGCGTTATGGGGAGGATTTTGCTCCCACAGGGATACGCTACCGTTCTTTGAGAAGGGCGAAAATCGACCGGCACGCGGCCGAAGATAAATCATTTCCGATTGCGCCGGTGTTGGATCCGTGTCCGTGTGCCACACACACACGCGAGCGCACACGTCCAAGGTTCTCCCTTTTCACTCGCTTCTTTATCAGCATTTTTCCGCTCGTTACTGGCTCGCCGTTCGCCGAAACCCGCATCCGAAACGGGGCTTGCTGCAGTTCGATTGATACATTCGCGCAGCTCGACAGATTGGAGAGCCGCGGGAAAATGGAAAAACGTGTTCCAGAGGCACATGGCCGTCGATTGCCGCCGTGAGCGATGCGTCGACAACGCACGTCCAACGGCGTTTGTTTGTGGATTCCGGAGTTTTATTCCTCCATCAGCAAACAAATATCTGGCCTCACGTTTCGTGGGTCCAGGAGGCCGCATAAACACGGGCATAGCACGCATGAAACGGTCGTGCGAGACTATCCGGCTATCATCCGGCTCGGTTGGAAGGGGAAAATCGTTACCCACGCGAAGGATTTCCATCATCACCATCGCCGAAGCATCGCGCAGTGGAAGCATCGCGAAGCAGCAAGTGCAGCTAGACGTTACAATGTGACCGTAGGCAGATGTCCGATGTGCCGGACAAAAACCTCCGACATTCCGACATTCGAACTGCGGCTGTCGCCCAATGCAAACCACCTTTTCATGGCAACTTTTTTCCTGGCAGACCACGCGAATGTTCGGCCTTCGGAAGGACCGCCACCGAAGAGATTGATTTGATGTCGGCGTAATTACATGGCGGCTGCGTCTGGTGGTTTCGGCGTTTAGGTTGCATTTCGCTGCAGCAAACCGAACGTCTCTTTGTAGGCCCTCGTTTCCCTCATTCAGGATGGTTGGCATTTTTCCCGCACCCCAAAAACCCGATGCCCCGTGCCAACCTCACCGGGAGTGCATTCCTACCGGACGGTGGGACGAAAAAACGCCAGCCGGAGATGTTCTGGTTGCTTCTACGCCGGGCCTTGTTTTTGTGGTCTTGCGTTCTTTGCTTCTTGGTTTCGAGTGAGTTGGTGGGGAATCTGTATGTGTGTGTGTGTGTTTTTGTTGATGTTTCGCCTCAAAATTTCTTCCGTTAATGGAGTGCCATAAAATTGAGTTAATGCACGGGAAAACTCGAGACGCGATGTCCGCGCGTGTCTTTCGCAACAGCTCGTTCCGTTCCTTAAGTGCCTTCCGTTAAAGGCCCTTCTGGCTGGCTGGAGAATCTAACCAGCTCCAGTTCCAGATCCCCCATCTGGGGGTGCATGGCGTTTGCAGACGATTCGATGAGCGTTTGGTGATGGTTTTGCGATGCTTTGGGTAATGTTTGACTTATGCTCAGACGCGGCTACCTGTCAATATCCGAACGCAGTACGTGATGGGTGCCTTTTGCGAAGGCAGGCAAATAGTTGCCCGTGTTAGATGGTTCGGTTTCCTGCTGCCAGAGCTCACTCACTCACTCATGTGCTCAGATTTCGTGGTGCTGTGGCTTCCGCTTTATCAGCTTCCACTTCCTGTTCGCTGTGGCCGGCTGTGGCGCTGATTGCGGGCGGACGCTCGAATGGTTTGACCTAAAAATAAAACAAACCCTTCGAAGCACCGGAACGGAAAAGTTTATCAAAACGCGCCTCCTCCTCCTTCTCCTCTCGCTGCTCGCCTTGACCGTTTCCCTCGACCATCCCCCAACGGGTCGGGTCGGGAGGCGAGAAAAAGCAGACGCGATCGCGGGTGAATTTTGGGGTTTTGAAAAAATTGCGGTCCTCGTTTGCTTTTCCGTGGTGGTTCCGCTCACTCCCTCATGCGGTGGAGGTTGCGTTTTCGTGGGTGGGTGTGTTTTTTTTTATAAAAAAAGTGCTCCTTTTGGTGCAGCTTTGACGCAAGAGTTCGTAAATTTAGTGAACCCCTTTCGCGCCCTTGTGGCACGTTATGAAATTCAATCGCGAACCACGCGGTCTCGCGCGCGTTCACGCACAACGCCTTGCGATAGCGATTGGTGCGTCCCCAGATACAATGTAAGGATAAGGCACTTCCTGCCGCTTCCACGCTCCACGCACCAACTCGCCCGTCCCTGTCCCCCTTTTTGCCCAAACTCCCCCTTCAGCATGAATGAACCATCGGGCGGGCGGTTATCAGCACCGGACTGCAGCTTTGCTGACATCTGCAAAAGGCAACCGGCAAGCAACCGGCTCCCGGGGCAGGAACTGATGATAACAAGTGGCGATCACGGTTCCGGACACCCTCCGAACCCGTTGGCTTTTGTAAGGTTCTCTTAGAGCGATAAAACCGTTTGCTGGGGACACGATCAATGAGTCCGGGAATGGGCACAAGGCGAAAGCGAACCGCACCCCGATGCGGGATATAACTAGAACTCGCATCGACGCAATGTCACCCGACGTCCAGACACCCCGTTTTTTTACCGACCGGGATCGATGTGGCCGCCAACTCGCCCACGTTCTGCGTGGACGAACCGGACGCGAATGAGCTCAGTCGGAGACCGCGCCGGAGAAAGCGAGTGGGCTTTTGGGTGGAATTATGTCAAGAATAGGAGCGCCTAGAAAGCTGGGCTAGGCGCAGCCGATGATCGTGGGATTCTAGACAGCGAGTTGGCGCGATCAAACGGTACCACGTGCACAAGATGGCGATGAGGAATTTGCAGTTGCAGCCGAATTTCCGGGGGTTGAAGAGCTCAAAATTCCGTCACTTCGATTTCGTGAAGAATGCTGAATCAAACTAAAAGCTGATGGTAAATTTGGTGCTAGTTTTTTTTTTTGCGTTTTTTCTCTTCTCTTGGGAGGAAAAGTAAAACCACACCATCGACCGGTAATTGTAACCCATCCATCATCAACCACCGGCCGATGGTGATGTCCTTTCCTGAGCGCAGCGGACGAACCTGTTGATGCGCCGGTTAGCCGGTTAGCTTAATTGACCGTAAACTGATCGAAAGCCATAAATCTTGCGCTATATATCCGCCCCGAAAGTGCCGCCCGCTAGCACCGATGTCACCGGTCATCATCCCGACGATGATGATGATGATGATGATGACGGTGACGACGGTTTGTTAGGCGCGCGTGTGCATCATGGTGAAGAATCCACCCGATTCCCGGACCCATCGGATGACATTGTTCCGGAGCGGCAATAAAAGATTGTAATTGATACCGAGTTGGGTGGGCGGCGGGTGGGAAAGATTTAATTTTCATCACCCCCCCCATCCCAGCAGCAGCACCTCTCCCCTCACCAGGTTGTCCTGTTCGACCACGGAACATGCACCGCCAGTGGTTGGCGCCAGCCCCGGAAAGGGTGCCGGATGTGAGTCGAGCACAGGACATTCCCAACCTTCCAGCGCTTGTGCCCTTTTAGTCAGTCGTGTGGGTGGTGGGGCGGAGTTGGCGGGTGTCCGCGGGGTAGCCCATAAAGTGAGGTTTGACAGAACCGTTTCGCGTGCCGCCAGCCCGGATGACTTCATTTCCAGCGGCCGGTGCGGTGACATTTGAGCTGGGCCGAGCGTTTTGGCGGGCCCTTTTACGCCGTTGCGCGCTGGTTAGTTTCGCGAACGCACTGACCGTGGCCAGTCGAGGTGTTAGAAGAGTGCCGGAAGTGTTGCAAGTGAATCCGCGAACGTTAAAGAACGGTGAGCCCTGAACAAGGTACACCGAAGTTCCGTGAGTACTCGGTTAAAAAGAATTACGGACCGCGAACTGGTGGACTAAAAATAAGCACCGTCAAAAAAAGAAACCACCAAAATCGAGTTCGGTTCCGGAATGTTGGAAAGTTTCTCATGTTTAATAATCGAACGAAGGGTTTGGCTGGGTGCTGTTGACGTGGCCATCCCCGAGCATCGTCAAAGCCGATGGCGAAGGGATCGTAAAAGTGTGCCCAGGCATTTGAAGGAAAATTCATCACCCTGTGCAAACAGACCGTGCCGGATGCTGGAGCCGTCCGGTGCTGGCGATGGGCGTTGTGGTTGATTTTTTACGTTCTCTCGATTCCACCCTGCCCGAGTGAGTTGGAGTTGCTTTTACGATTTGTTTAGTGAAATGTGAACAAATAAAACAGTGCACCGTATCGGTGGCGTCAAGCAGGACGCTGGTAAAGGCGGCAGAATGTTTCGATCGAGGAATTTCCAGCATTCGCGTTGGGTTTCTCTATAACTGTAGTGCTGCTGAATGCTTCTTTATTAAAGCAAAATAAAGTAAAAAAACAACATCCAAACAACAAATATGCTAATGTACACAGTACAAATAAAAAAAGCAACCACCCATTTGCCGTCCCCGTTAGATTTCCCGTTCCTCGTGCCATTGCTCCCTTCGGGCTCATTAAATATGAAATGGATCTCGTGTTAAGCAGTTCACCTCCCGGTCGAAGCAAATTGAGCAATAACAAAAAAAAGCACGCAGGTCTATATCCGTCACCAGCTCGTCATTAAACTGTGGACTTAGGCTCAAATAGGCCTAAAAAAAGATCTCCCAATCCAGTGGTGCGAGCAGTTGAATGTCAGCGGGCGTTAAGCTGTTTCAAATGAACCATCGTTAGCCACCGTCGTCGCATTGGTTTGAACTCTCGAGCGCGAACCACGTGCTCACCGCCGTTGATCTTTCACCGTTTGGGGCAAACATTTCGAAGCTAAGCTAACGAGACGATCACCGTGATAGCTCTATACCTTCGCCTGATTTCCTGCTCGAACGGTCGAAGACGATCTCGAGGGTGATCTCGGTTGGCAACCGCGGGTGAATGAGCCGATCGTCTAAAAGGCCCCACCCCAAGCAGCACGATCGCGAACGATCGGTGAGCATTCCACCCCTTGGTGACTGGGAAAACTATCTCCCGGAAAACTCTGGATAACGTCGCGGACTCAGCGCGAGAGACACGACTGATCGAGCAAACCACAGAGAGAGAGAGCGAGAGAGAACGTAAAGACACAGAGAAAGAGAGAAAGAGTGAAAGTGCCCGTTCCAGACGGATCGCGAAGGCACACCAATAACGAAGAAGAAGAAGAAGAAGCAGAAGAAGAAGAAGAAGAAGAAGAACGAAGAAGAAGCAGAAGAAGATCCTCCGCTCGCGATCAACCTTCTCGAGAAGCCGCGTCCGATCGCGTCGGCATGGGCGCGAAGATGCTCGTCGATAATTTTGCCGCCGATCGTTCCGGGCCGTTCTTAGGGTCTGGGTGGGTCGCTGTTTTCTTCGAAACCCTACCACGCCACGGTGGCCGAATTCTTCCAGACGAAGGGCCCTGCCGACTGCACGTCCATACGTGTGTATGTGTGTTTGCCGACATAGTAGGCAGCGCTCGCGCGCGCATGGTTATGCTTATGCTTTTGCGCCAGCCCAACCATCGCAGTAGGCGCTTCTATCGCAACAGGCAGCGTATCAGCGCAACCCACCCAGCCAGAGAAAAAAAAACGCACACAACCTTGGCATCCCGGAAGGGTCTCGGTTGCTCTCGCTGCACGCGGGTCCCATCTTGCTCATCGCTCAGCTTGCTTACTCTTTCTTTTTTCCACCCAGCCGATCATGCAGTCTCACTCTGGTTTATCCCGCCGGCGGGCCCTTTTTTCTTTCAACCAACCCTCTCATCTGCATCTCTTCTCTTGGGCTCCCTGTTGTCATCCCCACCGGTCATTATTAATAACATAATACGTATAATATACCCCCACACACGCACACACACACGCACGCACGCGCGTATTATTTAGCCAAACTGTTTAGCTAATGGGTAGCGTCCAGCGCGCCAGGATCGCACGCACCGATCGGTCTGCTCGGACGTGGCCACATCCGCAGATAAGCTATGAGCGTTCTCCTAACGGAGGACGACGACGTTGACGGCGCTCAGTCGACGGCAGAGCGGTCCCACGGAGAGACACGGATTCGGTGCTGGGTGCGATTTGAAAACGGTTTTTCCTCCTTCGAGCTTGCCCGCGGTGGCCAGTCGAAGCGGTGCGCTCAAGTCGTGCGGTGCGCAAAGGTTCCATCTGCGTGCGTTCGGAGCGATCGTCCTAGCGATCGCGCTTTTGTGCAAGGACTAGTGGACGTGCAAGGACTGAGATTTCCAAGGCAGCATTGGTGCTAGTGGTTAGTTTACCAGAATAAATCCTCAAACCGCATCGAGCGGTAACGCCTTCCAACGCCAAACGGAAGTTTGCCAGTGCTGAAACGCGAGTGCGCGATCATTCTCGGGACAACGGAAGCCATCGTTTGCGCTGCATTGTTTTTATCGGCTATTGACGGCGAGAAAATGTAAAAGTTTCAATGTTTTAACGTTTAACGTTTTTTTTTTATTTCTTCTCTCGCCCACTCGTCCGATCGTTTCGGTGTGACGCAAACCCTTCACGCTAGAGCGAATCCGCCTGCGGTCGGTCGGCGGTGATGTTTTCGGGATTTTAAAATTACTATCATTTGCTGCGGGCTGCGGGCTGTGTGTTTGCCAAGAGGGGTGGTTCGGATTTTTCGCTTCGCGCCAGGCTTAACCGGCCAGTGAAGGAGAAGATTCGCCCGGAGGTTCGCTTAATGCCATTTATCTCGTCCTTTCGGTTCGCAATCGCGCTTCCATTTCGGACTTTAACTGCAGTGATTCCGGGGTCTCTCTCCGGTCCGGTGCAATTTGTCCCGCCGTTTTGGCCGTGCCATCGCCGTCGGGATCGGTTGGATTTTCTTCTTTTGTCCTTCGAGTTTTCTTTCTTACCCCCCCATCCCGACGCGATCGAGTGTACGTGTGCGTGCGGTGTATGTGCCTTTTTCGGCCGCCTCGAGTGCGATTGCGAGTGTGCGTGTGCGTGTGTCTGTGTGCCGAGTGTTTCGCCGAGTGCGCCGGGATTGCGGCGTATCCGTATTTCTGCTTTTGATTTAGGCTTTCCCATTCACCGTCTCCGTCTAATTTCCCTTTTGAACCTCCCTCCCAAAAAAAAATAAAAAGAAAAATTTCCACCTTTTCCCTCCCCACAGCAGTGCTTTAAAGCTTTACAGTGGTGCGTGCCCCGTTTTGCAGGGAGCTGTCGCACAATTATCGCATCCTTGCCGGCGAAATCCACGGCCCCTGGCAGGATCTGCTGCTCGACTTTTTGGGGCGACAGTGATCAGACAGTGTTAGCGGACGTTTTGTGGACTGCGCGGCGCAGTTCGGTGCTTCTGGCGGGAGAAAGAGTGTGTCAAGTGCTCGGTCGGTGTCGACGTCGCAGGAAAGAAGCCGCAGGTCTCACACACAGAAAGGTAAGTGCGCCGCATCCCTTTATGCGCTTGCTGGCTCGTTTTGCTGCCTCGCAACAACCTCCCCGAAGCGCAGAGCCTTTCGAGCGGTGCAGAATGTTAACTGCCTGTCGACGATTAATCGTACTCCGGGGGATATGTTTCGCTTGCCCGTGGCTTCTTCGTTGCATTGTGCTTGGCTTCTTGCCCGTGACGGGAGGGCGGTTTATATGTTCTTAAGATTCCCCGGAACGTTAACGCATACCACGTTTCGTCGTTATTTCGCTGGATGGGCTCTGTTTTATCGTTCCTGCGCGCCCCGTCGGCCAGTGTGGCTCGGTGCAGCATCCAGAGCTTTTGGGTCGACGTCGTCATCGTCGTCCACGGTGAGGATCCGTTCCATCCGATGTCCGTGGGACGAGGTCGTCCTAATCAACCGCCGTTTGCCGATTGGGGACGTTTAATGGCTTTCGGGACGCTTCACCAGCCGTACCTGCCTATCGCCGACTTCTGCCGTTTGATTTTCGCTTCCAGATTTATGATTCCGGTGGTTCCCTTTGCCTTTTTTTTTAGTTAATCTCCCCGCTTTTACGACACAACCGATCATATTTGTGACGTGTTTTGCCGCACTTCGACGCCGAAGTGCACGCGAACCCATCCTGATTTATGGAAATACGTTCGTAATCCGCGATTGGGGTGTGCTTTACGACAGCCCGGCCGTGTGTGGGGGTTGCTTTTTTTGTATCGTTCGAGTAGCAAAACATGCTTTTGGGATAACTTAATTGCGCGGCAAAGCCCGCTGGCTTTGTGTGTTTGCCGATTGCTCGTACGGTGCGATTTTTATCACCAATACCCCTTTTGGACCGGGTTAGCCCGGATCGCTTTTGCCGTGCTCCGTCCGATTCTAGGAATTAATAACAAAAGCTCCGTGCAATCAGCAAACCCATCGAGGCGACGAACGAGCATCGTTTTCTCGCGTAAGTTGAAAACAAAAACACCCTTTTTCTCGCCGAAGGCAGTTCTCCACCCGGTCAACTGGGCCACGGTTCGCGCCGTTCATGTGTGCCGGCACGGGTTTGCTGGGAAGGATTTAACAGCGCGCTTTAGCCGCTCTGATCCTGCCCAATTTGCTTTCGGAACGCTCGGGGGTAATTGTTTTGGAATCAGCTCCACGCGCCAGGGCCACCAAAATAACACCGTACCGAAAACGGTGGGGAGATTTCCATTCGCCACCAAACACAAAAAAGCCTTCCCTTGGGTGGTCAGCTCAAGAACGCGCGAAAAACCACAAACCACCATCGGGTTGTCGAGTCGAGTCGGCACACATCTGCGGCTCGCCGAGAGATCAATTTGCAATTTGAATTTCGAAAATTTTAAATTGAAGAAGTTTCCCGTCCGTGGGTTGGCCCTGTGGTATTCTCATTTTCTCCCTGAGGCGGGCATCTTCAGGTTCGTTGGTGGCTTCTCCGAACGGCGATGACTGACTTCCGGAGTGAAGGTTTTACATCCGACATCACCTTGGGTTGTGGTCAGCGAGCCGAAGTTTCATGCATAATTCACGTCCCTGCAATTCCCATGGCCTCGACCGCGAAAAGACTAATGAATGTGACCATCTGATGTGGATGTGGCTTAATAATTCGAGCCCCTTTCTTTCGCTCCCATTGCGCTGCTTTTTTTTTCTTCTAATTAGCTCACGATTACACGCATTTAAGCCAGCTTTCCCCAGAGTTTGTTCTAGCGAGAAATGAAAGTTGCCTTTCTAGCATTCGAGGAATCAACTCGATCTCGCTGGGGAAAGGTCGAAATCCGTTCTTCGTAAACGCACACTTGGCATCAGCATTTCGCAACCAAACCACGGGTCGCCCGGGAGGCGATGGATGGATGTTTAACCGATGTTTGCGGTGCGTTTTGTGAGCGAGATTGCACAATTCCGTGGAATCCAATTAGCTGCCGCTACGCCGAAACATCAATAGCCGCACCCAAAAGGCGTCGGGAAGAGTGTTAATTGATCCGCGTTAAGGTAAGCAAATCTGCCACCAGCTGGAGAAGGAAAAAGGAAAGCAAGGAACGCCCTCTCGGTTCTCCGGGCCATGTGACCTGGTGGCGGTGGTGGTGATGCTTCCGGCCAACCTTAGACAACCGGTTGTGGTTTTCGCTGAGTGGAAGTGGTCGGCCTGCTATGTTGCTGGTGCAGCGTAGAAGCCGTACGGTGAGCCTGGAATAGACGGTATTTGCTTGCCTTAGCTCGGTAGCCGATGAATGAAGTGTACCAAAGCGCAAATAAAAGCGTCTTGGTGCGTGGTGGCCTTCGATGGGAAGTGGCACAGGACGCCCAGACCCAGCGGGAAGCACGTGAGCACACGTGAATCACTTCATTTCTGCAGCCCGTTATGCTCGACCCCAAAATGGGAGGGTTCCCTTCTCGAGCTCACGGTCTTTTGGTGGGGAGAAGCGTAGAGAAAAAAAAATGGGAGGCAAACTGAAAAAGAAGAAAAAACAAACCGCAACACCCAAGCCTTAAGTGAGCCGAACAGTGGCTTCCTCGGCCAACGATGGCACCGCTAAGGGCGTCAGAAGCACCCTTGGTAGGCCCTTGGAAGTGTCCCCCTCCAAAGCCGGCGTTTACGGTCGCGCTCTGGCATTCGGAATTTTATGCATATTTTATCCGCAAAAACACATACCGTGCGCTGGTTCGCGAAAGGATCGCTGGAAAACGTTGCCGTACGCAACGAACAGCCGAAGCGCAAAGTGCTGGCGGCTTCCAAAAGCAGCCCGAAACAGGGCTTCCCGCGGAGGTCGAGATGCTTTTTGGAAGCCCTTCACTGCCAAAGGGGTCTTTCCTCCCCCTTGGTGGAAAATGGTGGTATTGTTTTGACGACGGCACTATGCTAATGCCAACGGCAAACCGGCAAACTCACACATCAAGTGACATTCTGCGTTCGCATGCTTCCGCGCATGAGGCGGTCAAATCCCAAGATTGTAAATTGGCCACCAAAGGGCCACCAAAGGGCCAACCAAGTGGTTGGGTGAAAAGGAAAAGAAAAACCTTCCCACACATCACACATGTGCACGACCAAAAGGCAAATCTCCGCAGGACACTCGGAGCAAAACATGTCCCACCGCCGGTTGCTGCAAAAAGGGCGATTACGACGCCCAGCGGTCCTGAGAAACGGGCGAAACGGGCCCGAGTTATGAGCCCTTCGCGAAGGGCGAAGGCCATTTTCTAGAGACCCAGGCTGCTTTGCTCGCCTCGGCCGGGATGCGCTTTTGCCGGGAGCCACCGGGCGCAACAATGGGCGCATTCTAGAAACAAGCAGCCCGAAAGGTTCATTTAAAAACCCCGGACCAAGGCGACGGATACTTGGAATTCATAATTAACAACATGTGTTCGACGGGTGTCGGTTAGAACGGTTTCATCGCGCCTTCTGCACGCCCATTTATCATGGCTCTAGAATGCACTTCCTGCCCGGTTCGGTCGGGGTCCGCTGGTTCTCGTGATGGTTCACGGGTCGGGTAAACTATTTTTCCATTTAGCGTGTAGTGGACCCAAAAAGAAACGCAAACACAAAAAAAAATAGCCACCAAAAACCCAACTCCAAAGACCATAAATTGATTAGGAAAAAAGGGTACGATGTCAAGTGCAGGCTCTCACGGAGCAGTGGCGTTGCCATTTTGAAAAGGCTCCGGACAAATTTGCACTCGAGCAAACGTTTGCCCGCCAAATATGTGCGTTAACTGTGCCGACCAAACAGTGCTCTCGGTCCAGTACAGCTTCTGGTGGCGGGATTAAATCGCATCTCGCATTTCGCGAAGCGGTTCATCGCATTTCCACACGCGCTAGCGCTATCGTACAGCGCGGTCTGCGTTTGATCCACGATCCTCGTTCGTTTGCCCTTTTTTTCGCGTCTCATCTCTTGTGCCTCTCTCTCTCTCTTTCTTACACTGTTTTCGGTCGATTATCTAATGCCCCGCGCGACGAGAAAACGACGCCAAAAAAGAAAGTGACTGCATTGTGCAAGCTGCACTCACTCGCCCCTCGTGAACAGCAAAGCCAAACAGCGTGATCGAAAGCTCTCCCCATAAAAGCGATGGCGACATCTTGCAGCTTCTGCAGCCGATTCGGGCCGGGCGGTAATGAAAAGAAAATCTCAACCAGAAATGCCCGAAACGCGGTGGGCCAAGCGAGCGATACGGCGTCAATTTACACAGCATTACCGTAAGTCACACGTGCGTGACGTCAGCCGGCATGGCTGCGCAAGGGATAGGGTCTACAAATTACCATTGACCGATATTGGATCCTGAGGTGGACAGAAAAAAAGGGGGGGACCTCCTAAATCAGTTTCACGCGGTCTCCAGAGTCAATATTGAGCGTCCGCAAACACGCGCTCGCCCCTTAACGGGTTCTTCTGCCGACGACCGGAGGCCATCTTGATGTTGTGTCACATTTGTCTTAAAGATTTGAAGAAGAGAGAAAAAAAACGCCAAAGCTCGATATGTGCTTTTCCATGTCAACACATTTGGTGGCATTCCGGGTGGTGACCCTCGGTTTGCTGCGGAATTCTCCTGGATTGTGACGTGTTGCATACGAAAGGAAGCGAGCCCTTCGTGGCACCAGCCGGTGTGGAAATTTAACACCCTTTTTCCTTTTTTCTTTTTTTTTTCGTTGGCTGACCACCCGTCGGCCAGCACACTGTGATAACACAATCTACACATGCTCGGGCGCGTAATGGTTCCACCATGCCAACCATGCCGCCATCTTTTGGCACAGGCACGTAAAAAAAAAGAGTGAAGAAAACCCGTGAAACCATTTTCGCACGCCATACCACATCCGCATCCTGCAGCTGCCACAAAAGGCGCATCCTTGTGCGCGCTCAAGGCACTGGAAATCCCGGAAGCTTGGAGGTTTTTGTGGTTCCCCTTTTTCGGGACCGGAAGCTGGGGCGTCGTTGGCGCTGGTGCGAGTGGCGAGTTAAGGGTTTCGTCCGTTTCGTCCGGAAAGACGGGCAGAAACAGATTAATTTCGGTTCCCACCCATCGTCGCTCGTGCCGTTATCGCTCGTGTGGTGGGTACGTTAGAGGTTTTAGTGTGACCACTGATTTCGGGTGATGGGTGGAGGATGTTAATTTCCACCCCCAAAAACGGGGGTGCCGAACGGGTGGGCCGGATCCGTTCAAACAGGATTAAGTTTCGGACGTGCGAGCGAGCGTCTTTGCATGTGCAAATCGGTCGGAATGGTTCCCGGGAGTCAAATTAGCGCATCAACACGGCGCGAAAAGCCACGAACGAACGAACTTAGCTGGGTTAGATAAAGGTTAGCAGGGTAGCGAGCTTAAGATACGCTATCTCTCAAGGTCCATCCAGGCTGGTCTTTTTCACCCAGAGGCAACAGATGTTTGCTGGATAAGAAACGGAACAAAACGACGGACGATGCAGTTGCAGTCGGGAAATCTAGCCTGGGCAAAGGAAACCGAGAATGGCCAACCAGACCCCATTGACTCATTTTGCGTTGTTCCCGTCCCGGACGTTACCGTCGCTCGCTCTCTCTCTCTCTCTCTCTCTCTCTCTCTCTCTCTCTCTGTCTACTCAATGCGTTTCTCTGTCGTTTGATCGATAACGAGCGTCCCTGCGCTCGATGTGACAGATAGGCTGGGATTAGGGTGAGCTTTATCGCCATAGATCTCAGCCCACGTACGCGCCGGTACGTTCTGGCACGCTCGGACAGGTTTGAGAGCTTGTGCATCATAAGGGCTTGCGCATCTCGCCTCGTCTGTGGGTGTGATGCTGTGCTCATGCACCCTTCAGCAGGCCGATGCGACGCGACCAAAAAAGAACCGGGAACCGGTGGACATTTATCGTTGTCACTGGCCGATTAAGGCGCTCCGGCTCCAGCGAGCGTTCGTTTTAGGGCATGATTCGTGGAAGAATTAAACACACGTTCTCTCGAAACGCGGGACGATTCTTTCGGGCGTCCAGCAGTGAGTAATTAAAGCGAAAGTGATCACCGTACCGCAAGATGCAAACGCAAACGACTAACACGGCGACATGACATGAGCGACAGGGCTTGTCGGTAACAAAAAACAAAAAAAAAACAAATCGAAGCGCAAGAATGAAGGCAGGAAACAAAAGAAAAAAGCTCCTACCAAAACGCAAAGTGACGCCCGATGGCCGACCGGGCGTAATATTTCAATTCCACCGCGCGTACATAATGGTGCTGTCGCGGGCGCGCGTGTAAACGCTTTCCGCGGCCGATAAATCTTCCCGCAAATGGACGGAACCGATGCGATGCCATATAAATATCGCCGCACCATGCAGATGACCCCTTGGCGTCCCGCTTCTGGCCAAGCGTTCAATTTACGGTGTTAATCTCCGTAGCATTACCGCAAACGGCGATCCCTGGCCAGCATCTTCGAAGGTTCGCTTTCTTTCGCTTTTTTTCGACCGGCGAAATAAGCGATCGCTGATAACGAGCCCCGATAACGAGGCCGGTTTCGTGGGATGGCCAGGTGAAAAAGTAAAACGTTCATGTTTATAAATCATTCTTTTTATTTGACTTGGGTTGGGGGGTTTTTTTTCTCTCTCAATTTTGTTTGGAAAATATGAGCAACGGTGCGGGCGCGCGTATAAATGCACGTGCTCGCGATGTGAGGTGAGTGTTTGGCTATGTTTTGTGTTGCTCTTCTTCTGGTAGGATGTTTTCTTCTCCAACCCATGCTTCTTCTTCTTCTCATTCTTCTCGTTCTTCTCGTTCTTCTTCTTCCCCTTTCTTGAGCGTCCTTTTCCGTGTGCATGTGTTTCGTTCCCGCGCACCGATTGCGGTTTTTCCGGACGAGTTCCGAACGGGTTTCCCTTTGACGCTGCTAGGGCTTCGGTTCCGTTTCTTGTGGCCCTTTTCCCTGAACCAGGTCTGCTAGCCCTTTTGGGTGCCGCTGGCCGCGAATGGCCGTCTTCTGCGCGCGCGAGAGTGCTTTGATTATTTTCATTGCCTTCCAATATTTTCCAACCCGAGCGCCAAGCGTGCCTCCCAACCGCCCAATGGCCGCGGACGATGGCGCGGAAAACAAACACCGCACGTCCCGAGTCTGAACGAACGGAACGAACCTGATTGAAATGCTGCCCTTTCGGTCGGCCCTTTCTGCCAAGCAAGGGTGCCCCGGGAATCGTGGAGAGAGGCGCGTTTCGGGTGAGGGTTTTTTTTGTTGTTCTTGTTTTGATTATGGTGTATTGTTTCTGTTGCTGATCGTTTGATTTTACAGCCCGAGCCCGGCGTGTGCGCCCGCTACGTCGCTGATTATTATTTGCATAACGTGGCGCAAAGACCGGGACGAAGACGGCCGTCACGCGGGCCCGCCTGCTTGAGGTTCGTGGGCTCGTGGGCTCGTGCATTTTGTATGCATTGTTTGACCGTTTGCAGCAGCAGCAGCAGCCCTGGCTTGTTGCTATCGTCGTGGCGGAGTTTTGCTTACAAATGTTTTTGCCGCGAAACGAAATCCAGCCATGGAAACTAATGCGCCACATGAACTGCCAAAGCCAACGAAAGAAATACTCCCTGTGGAAGGCTTCTAGCAAGCACAACCCACCTGCAACTGGGCAGTGTGTATCGATTTTGAGCAACAGCAATCAGCAGATGCTCGAACGTGCCGCCGGCTGCATCGTATTACGCTAATGATAAAGGTGGTATGTTTTTTCTCTCCCCATTCTCTAAAATTCCACCTCCTAAAAGGACGATTTTTTTTTGTTGGTATCGCTCGTCAGCCGAACTCATCAATTCCGAGATCCGTTTGATCCGGCTGATGCTGACGTGTAATATTTAGAAAAAAAAAACCTCCGCTTGAGGCTCGTAATTGAATTAAACCACCCGCCATACGGGACAACTTGTGCTCCCGCATGCCAAGGCACTTACCCACGTCACACTGGATATTCCTGTTTTTTTTTCGCTTCCCCCGAGAGCCGCTGGGCAAGCCGACGAGTTAATCATAGAAATGCATAAATCAGCCCCATGAATCGTCACAGAACGCAACGGGCGAAAAATGCTCTCCCGGAACGGGAACCTGGCACCACCGGGTCGGAGTCTGGTGAGCCTTTCGTTTTATGGGTCCATTCACACGCGCCTCCCGTTGGTTTGAGGCTGAACCCGGCTGACGGATTGGAAAAACCAACCCTTTGGTCCGGAGGTCCGGGAGGTCCGCTCTGCCTGGCGAGCCAACCTGGCTGCCCTGGCTGGAATCACTCAGCGTCCTGGGCGACGCGTCGCCGTTGGTGCATAATAAAATAAAGTCATTAGCTCGCGAACGTGAAATTCCGTGTCCGTTTTTTCTCTCTCTCTCTCGCTGCGGTTCGTCCGGGCGTCCTCGTCCGTGCATTAGAGGACGCTCGGGATTGCCTGGGGGGTGCCTCGTAAAAATGCACTGCGCTGGAAACGCCCAACGACTGCGAAGTGCAGCATCACTCGTGCGGTTGGACAGCAGTCAAAACTGCACCGGAAGGTTTGGGCGAACCGGACCGAAAGCCAGCGAATGTATACATCGTTTTTGCTGATTATAAAAGTGCAATCTGACCCCGCCGTCGAATTGTTTCTGCGGTCGACGCACCCCTTTCTTTGTAAACAGCGTAAGCACACGCACACGCTACAGATTTATTGTAACAGAAAATCAGAAAGTCATTACGTGTCGCTCGTCGGGCGCTGCATTGTTGCCGTTTTGGCGGGCGAGCTAATGGAGCGCGATGAGAATGCGTGCATGAAGGCTGGAAGAATGGCTTGTTTGCGGCATTTCAAATCTCGTCTCTCTCGGCCGCGTAATGGTGTACTGGAATTTCGCACATTATCTGCGCTGGCAGAAAACCGAACGCTGTTTTGTGGAAAATTCCGGCATCATTTCGAATGAAAAGTGTATTAAAAATCAAGTCAAAATGGTGCGCTTCTGTGGATGTGCCATGCGAGCGGCAGTATCCACGGGAGCTCGAGAATGTTCTGTCCGTGGAAATGGGTTGCATTTTCCAGTTTTCCATACGTACCCACCATTGGCGGTGATGAAAACTCAGCCAACATCGCCAGTGCACATCCTCTCGCAGGATGGCATTTAATCTTCCGGAACCGTTCAGGAATGGTTGCAATTTGCCCATTACATCATTAACCTTCTGATGTTTCATCAATTCGAATCCCGGCTCCCGGAGAGTCGTGCCTGCAGCTGGGGTGCTTCCAGGAACGGGCCCCAGAACCGGGTTCACATTCAAACCGAACGACTCACATGCTACAGCCAGCCATGCCGGGGTTGATGATGTTTAGATGGAAGGAAAATCGGAATCTTTCCGCACTCTTTTCTCGCCAGCGCGCGAAGCAGATGTTCGCCCGATGCATTCCGGTGCATGTGCATGTGCGCAGGAGTTGGGGTTTCTTTGAGTTCAGCATCGTTGGGTGGTCTCTGCTGGTGAAGCGCGTGGTGCGTGTTTGTTTGAAAAACTCGATGCGTTGCAGCTGCACATACGCCGTGCGAATCCGACGAAAGATCAGCAGCAAGACCGCACGCACTGCTGCGCCTATTAGCGGCGGCAACCGTGCTTAAAGACCGACCGAAAAGCTGATGCAAAGCGATCGTTCCCCGAGCGGCGTGTTGACTCTATCGCGGGTGGATGCGAAATGTTTGTGCTGCGAAAGATGCGAGCATGATGAATGGGACGCTTTTGCCGATCGGAAAAGCGGAAGCGTTGGCTACTTTGTGGTTGCGTTGTGTTGCGAGCACGTTGGAGGACGAGTTCACCCGAATTGTGTGTGTGCATCGTAAAAGGACGAGTAACAAATGCCGCTTCCGTGTGGGGATTTAAACGCCAATTAGAGCACCGCACTATTTGTCTAGAAATGGGAATCGGAAAGCCATATGGGTGATGTTTTCCAAACGGATTGTGTATCGAATGTGGTAAAGAATCGTTTACATACGTATGGTTGCGTATGTAAGCGATTCTTTATCATGCGATATGCCAAAATATAGAAAAAATAAACTCAAAAGCAACTCAACAGAATGCCAACGAAAATCGTGCAATTGAATTCAAAAATGTCGCCCCAAACGCACAGCTCTATTGTAAAACCTGACGCCGCCATTTAATGGTACAGCATTGCAGCGAAGGGCTTGTTCCTGGCGGCCAAAAAAAAAATGAAAAAGGCATCCCTTTCACATCGGAAATGGGGGATGGACTCAAAAAAAAAACCACCCTTCGCTTTGGTTTTACATCGTTTTTGTGGCCAACTCGATTGATGCCAATATGGGCCACGGGTGAATGCAGAATCAGAAAACCACCCAAGTGGGCGAAAAAAAGGGCGTAGGCTCGCACGGTGCGTAAATGATGACGCAACGATGATCATCGGTGTGCAATTGTATCAGCTTGCAGCGATTTTACGGTGCGCCATCTCTCCACAGCCATCAACTCCCGGCAGTCATTATCTGCAATCAATTTCACACCACCCGCCGGGTGGCAGATAGTGGGTGGAAAGCATCCGTCCACCCATCGGTCTTGCTGGCGGTCCATTTATCTTCCCTGTAGGGGGAAGGTGCGAATCGGAAGCGACCCAGCGGGCAGTGGTTGGTTGGCGAAAAAAAAAAGAAGGAATTAATGGTGTCATCAGCTAGTGCGATGTTGGTAATTGATATTTGTTTCGAGGGGCAGCTAATTTGAGCTACCATGCACCCGGTGGCGGGGGCGGTGGATATTGGGCGTGACCGTGAGGATTTTATAGTGGCCCGTGGAGCGTGTTTGAAGTTCATTAATTGTCGGCAGCAGGGCCACTATCGGGGTTTTGGTCATGGTGGTGGCATGAGAGCATATTTTGAGCGCGAAATTCGCTAAACATCGCTTCCGGCATCAATTTCTGAGAGACGCTTTCGGGAAAAACGCTCCAGGACGAATCTAGTGACTGGTAATTGTTACACACTCTTGCGATATTAAATATCTTGATATTAAGCGATCCGCCACCAAATATAGCGCCTGCTATGAGCTGCAGCCCGTATGTCACCGATTAAAGTAGCCCGGAAAAGCGCTCATTTCATTTCACACACTACTGCGTCGTCCTGGCAACGAGTCGCACACGAGTGCATTTTTTTGCTCTGCCGGGGAAGTCCTTGATTGCTTGCACCTCGATGGCGCGTTGCTCTCATCACGCAGCAATCAGCACCGTGCGGGAAAAAGCGCGTTGCAATTTCGGCACCCCGCCCTTCACCGGAAGTGCGTCGCGTCGCACCCTGCTTCGGCGTGTAAATCCGGCGGGGGTGGAGATGCCGTTGGAAGGGAGCGAAATGTGATTTGTAATCCAAACACAAATTCAATTTTCCCGATTTACCTCGATTTGTTGATTCGCGGATGTGGCAAAGTTGGCCGGTTGGGTAAGGAAGGAAGGAAGGTTGGGAGTGTTAGCTGTAGGGTGGCACAGGGAAGAGTGCTTCACAAACACACAAACACACACACACCCGGGCATATCTTTTATTCGCCATTCTTCTATCGTGGCTTAAAAAATCGTACCATTGATTGAAATTTTCCGCCCCGTTCGGTCGGTTTGGCATTGCGAATTGCAAATGGCGACGATGAAGTCGGCATGCTGTGTGCGTGTGTGGGTGTGTGTTTGTGGGTTTTGTTCCCCGTCCTCATCATAAGCACCGCTGTGGCGCTTTCCGATGGAGGACCACACCTTTGAACGCGCGGATGCGGCATTCACGCATCGATATAAACAAATGTAATTGAAATTCTGCTGCTCTTCCGGTCGGATTTTACATCTTTATCAATCGACATCACTGGTGCCAACACGCCCGGCAACCTCCGGGAGGGATTAGGGCTACGCTCTGCTTTCCTGCCGGGGGTTCTAAACGCTTGCGTATTCCGACTCTTGTGAGCGCTTTTCCGGAACGTAAAGAACCCCCTCCGAATGGCACGTGAGCCGCTGGCAGCAGCAACGCTCGAAATGCCGGGAAATGCTTTTCCCACACCCGTGAACCGCCCGTATTCAATCGGTGTTTGTCACGTCGCAGGGCAGAAACCGCGAACGTTCGACACTCAGCGACCCAGCGAATCCATCGTCGAATGTAGGGGCACTGAAAGAAAGAAAAAAGTAAAGAGGACCCAATAATTTATTCATATCGTGTATCAAGTGTCACAAATTTGCCTTCTCGTCCCCAGGGGCGACGTCGACGGCGCAATCGGGGCCACAGGAGCCCCATTTTGCCGTGGGTGAGCCTTTTTCACTGATTTGGCGGACGGACTGTGGCGTCGTCACCGACGTCGTCCGGGGCGAACGTGGCGCATAATTCGAACGGAAATGTGACGAACGGAAGTGACAGCATCCGCTGGGAGGCGCGAAAGCAAAACCCCAAAAAGCGACAAATCACTGATATCGGCAGGCCCTGTGGCCCTTCCCGGCCATGGCTTCCCGGTCGACTCCCCTTTTTCCGGTGGCGCTGTCGATAAAGGCGCAAACATGGCCGTAGGCACAAGAAAAAGGGCAGCAATGGCAACGACACGCCGACCGGCGAAGGGTTGAAGTGAAAGTGTTGAACGATTTCCGGTTCCCGATGGTGGTGTGGATTGTGTGTGTGGGTGTGTGTGTGTGTGTGTGTGTGTATTAGGAGTTAGAGGATGAACATTTAACGAGCGAAGAGTGCAACCATCTGCCGTTCTGGAGGCATGCATATCCTTTTTCGATTGTCAACTGCGTCATAGGGCTTGAGGATGCTTCAGGCCACACATCACGCCAGGGGAAAGGATTTTTGGCATTGATTTTCTTTCCATTTAGCTTCAAAAGGGATGGTGTGGTAAAGGAGATATGCGAAATAAGGAAATAACGGACAAATCGAATTGAAAGTTTGTATAAGTTTTTTATGAGTCAGGTTCCATGATGGAACCGACCCGCAGGCAGTTGGGCATGGTCACTTTATACAATAAATATCATCTCAGCTCGGAAAACGTAACACGGTCATGAACATGAACAGTCTCTACGCACTTAGTGGTACGAAGCGTAAGCCGGGGCGGCGTACGACAGAGCTGGGCTCGACACGATGGTCTTGGTGGCCAAAGGAGCAGAGTAAGACAGAGGAGCGGCATAGGACACAGCCGGGCTCGAGACGATGGTCTTGGTGGCCAAAGGAGCGGCATAGGACACAGCCGGGCTCGAGACGTAGGTCTTGGTGGCCAAAGGAGCGGCATAGGACACAGCCGGGCTCGAGACGTAGGTCTTAGCCACAGGAGCAGAGTAAGACAGAGGAGCAGCGTAGGACACAGCTGGGCTCGAGACGTAGGTCTTGGTGGCTACCGGGGCGGCATAAGAGATGGTCTTGGCAACTGGGGCGGCGTAGGCGACAGCGGGCTGAGCAATGACCTTGGTGGCGACTGGGGCAGCAGCGATGACCTTGGTGGCCAGCGGCTCACGGTGGACGACAGCGTTGAATCCGTTGTGCGGATCAGCCGTGTACTCGACGGTGCGCTTGGTGCCATCGGGGTCAACGACGGAGTACGATCCCTGGACAACATCTCCGCTGCGCGATTCCTGCTGGGACTTGGAGTCTCCGGTCAGGGCGTCCGAGATACCGTACGAGAACGAGTACTGCGGGTTCGCGTCGTACTCCTCGGGCTGGGCAGCGTAGGCGACCTTGGCGATCGGGGCGGCAGCATAAGCGACCTTGGCGATCGGGGCAGCAGCATAGCTGAGGGCCGGAGCAGCGGCGTAGCTGACAGCCGGCGAGGCGATGAGGCCAGCGCGGGCAACGGCGACCACAGCGGCGAAAACGACGAACTGTTACGGGTAGCGAAAGATCATCTCGTTAGTCGATCGAGCTCCGTGAGCGGCTCGGCATTCGAGCACCACCTACCTTGAAGGCCATGGTTGTTGGAGTTGCGGGAGTGAGCTGTTCACAGTACAAAGAACTCAACCAAACTGTGCCTTGATCGGAAATCGTGAACCAATTTATAGCAGACTCTGGTTCGGCTGATGTAATAGTGGTACTAATAGCGGCCACTAAAGTTTTGGCCACCCGTTCGTGGACACGCGCACGAGTGAAAGGGACGGCGATGAGAGGGTGTGTCGAGCTCGTTTGGCACATGTGTGTTTCTTCACGTGTCCGAACGTGGGTTCGATGCCTTCACTTTTGCCGTCAGCTTCTGCGGTGGCACGCGTACAATTCGCACACGGGTTCGAGGACACGCCGCTGTTGTCAAGCGACGTTTGGCATCGAAATGCCGGCCGCCATTTTGGGCCCGCTGAGTGGTCGCTTTCCTTCGGCCGTGTAAGCGCTGACCAAACTTCCTGGCTGCATTGTCGTGGACGCGTTGACGTTCGAAAGGAAGCGTCTGGTTGGTTTTGTTTTTCCTCTTGTCACAGCGAAGCGGCGAAGGAATGGAATGAAAAACGGCAGAACATGAAACGGACGGTGAAAATGAACGCTACATTAAGAACGACGAAAGGTAGCAATTTGCCTAAAAGTGGTACTTAAACTTTTTGGTCTTAAATATTCTATTCGACTATATCAAAAGGTTTTCTGCCTTGTCAAAGGGGTATTAGAAAATAATTGATTTAAAAATAATAAAGAACTAACGACACATTGTCTATTTTCTTTGAATGTCCTTATGAAACCTCCATCGGCATTCTCCATTTTGCTTGTATTTGTGAGAGTTGTCATAGTAACGATGCGATAGGAGGCTTCAGACGAACGGTGCCAGAGTTTTGCGAAAATGCATTTCCAATCAAATCGATAGTGACCCACCAGCGGGAAACTGAAAGAGGGCCTGCCAAACGGCCACTTGAACGCAGCTGAGCACCACCATCGCTGGTAGTTCCCCGCTGAAGAGTGCTTAGCGTCGTTTCGAGTTATATTTGTCTATTGTTTCGATCGAGTGCAAGCGGAAGCACTGGTTCCGCACGCCAACCCATTTTAACCTATGCGTTCGTAAACGTCTGCACGCCCCAGCGCTGATAGGTGGTGTAGTGTTTTTGTTTGCGAAACTCTGCGAGAAGTTTAATTTGATTTGCCTGCGTCCCTGGCTGCCCTCTGTCATCCTGGTTGGTGGGGCTTTTCATTCTATTACTTGCATCAACAGCGGCTGCCGAGTGGGTTGCAAGTGAAGAAATTAAATTTATTAGAACTTCCTCCCAGCCGGGGCCGAAGCGATACGGGTGTTCGAAATCCTATTACAAGTTTTCTGCCCCTCTCAACCGGCGCTGCTCGGGGGATTGATAGTAGACGTGCGCTGTGAAGAAAATTAAATGAACTTTCCCAAGCATCCTGCGATGGGAAGATGCTGCGTGCAATCCGCTGACATTCATTGGCATCGTAAAAAGCTGCAGCAACACCGTTTTGGTGGTCGTTCAACTCGAAGTGGCTCCCGACCGGAGTGGCACCAGCGAAGGGGCAACAAACGAAACAAAAAAGGGCCGAAAATTTCAACCGAATTTGCTGCCTCATAATCGTCCACCGATTTATCTCCGGTGCATTGCAATTAAACACAAAATATCGCTCTCATCTACATGCGCGGAAAAGGTTCCAAGAATTTCGTGCAGAACGCGTGAAAAGAAGCGACATGATGCTGCATTTCTCGTGCCAAGGGAAGATGAAAGAGACGGTCATCAGCTTGCAGAACGCGATATCATTTGTAAATTCATTACAGCCGCTTGCATGGAGCATGCGTGTGTGTGTGTGTGCCTTCTAAGAGCTGGGCTTGAAATATTTCGTAGCACACCTCCTTAGCGGCTGCTTGTGCTGGCTGAAATACTCAAAAGCTCATCACTGACGAACCATGACGCGGCGTCCCTGCAATAGGGCGTGCGATCCACTGCAATCAGGCTTCCCTGGGTTGGGCTACATCGTCATCATCATTATATTTGTATTACTGGAGTAGTTTGCCAAACATTTTGGGATATAAACCGCTTTCCATCAAATGAGTTGTTCATACAGCGATACTAGCGAAAAGAATATTGGAACGGTGGCGCGAACGTGCGACTTTTACTTTTTTGAAATTTCGATTCATTCCACGGTGGAAAAAAAATGATCACATTGGGAGATATAGCAAAATCTCTGCTAACCTTCCGACAGTTCAACTACCTTTGGATATGTTTATTTTATTTTTTTCTCGGATTAGACTGACACATGATCGCACGGAGCGCGTTGGGCGTTTAGAAACGCGGAACGTGAAGAAAAAAAAACATGCTCCGTGTTCCAAATAGTATCACCTTGACCGTGTGTCATTGTCAAAGTACCTAAAGCGATCCCCTACCGTGTATGTTGGGTCTGTCTGCCGTGGGCATGCCTGGGGGAAGGTTGAGCATGGATCCACCAGGAACCGGTTTCTTTACCGCGGTTGATGTGTGCCAGGCGTCTGCAAATTCCAGCGGCTCTCATCACATGCTGCCAGGTACGAGCGGTTTAATCAGCCCGTCTGTCACGTTGCCTAAACTATGCCCTAGCCCTAGCACCAAAAGCGAACCCCTATCGTTTGGCGGTTGCCAAAAAGGAAGCCGATTCGCGTGGATCAGCGTCGATTCGAAGGTCTGCAGCTTAATGAAGGTTTTTTTTCTTCGGAGGGATGCTTTGGTGGTCGAACCGGTGGAATAGCACGATTTGTTGACGGTTGGCGTTGTCTGAGAGCTTCTGACGGACACGTGTTTTACAAAAGTTTGATGGATCACATGGCAGGAGTTGCTTCCAACATGACAGATGAAAAATGAAAATACTAAGCTTGATAAACTTTAACGGCGTAACAAATTTCATTAATGGCACAATTGTTATAGTTCTTAAGTTTCATTTCGGGTAGGTAAAACCCTTGCAAACATCCAAAGAATAAGTGAAATGGTAATAATGGCTGCACAGTAACGGGCAAGCAATTGGGTCAGGTATTACGCGATTGTCGAGGTTGGTAACGCGTGGGATGTGGCATATGATACTCCAAATGGGGTGTACAAGCTAGAGATACATTACGAAACAGAGAATGTCAGGGCCCACCCAGTTCAGTGGGTCAGCCAGTTGGTTGGTACCTGTATTAATAATACTTGTCTTGTTGGTGTAATCTGGACGCACTGATGTCGTTTGGTCTACATGCTACAGTGATTTTCTGCGCAGCAAACAACAACAAGGATAGTGGTCCAACTAATCCTTAAGCGAATTATTATATTAAACCAGCGTTCGCAAGGGTAAGACGTTGTACATAATATTATAAAACTGTAGTGTAAGCTTATTTAATAGATCATGCGGTATGCTGACATTTCAACTTCTATCTAGATATCTACTTCTTTGCATTCACTTCTCTGTATACAGTGTGACATTTATTTATCGCAGACAATAATGCAAATGCTGTTTTTGGTAATCAGGAACATTTATATTTTACGAGTCTTTCTTAAGCACATGTGGAATACTTTTGGCCGATTTGGAGTTGAGCGAACCAATAATGAGCTATCGGTTCCATTTGGGTATTTACATTATTTCCCAACCACGGGAAACGATCCAGACACAAGCGACGTTCTGTTAATCCGTTCCGCCCATAGTCTCCTTTGGCTTTGCGGTTTCTTGTTGATCCCATTTTTACTCAGACCAGAACGTCAGAATAAAAGGGAATCTCGGACTGGGTTTGACTTTTCGCATTACATAATATCAAGGACAGCCCAGGGACAAGAACAAAAGTGAAAGTGTTGGTTCTTGAGCAGTTAAGATCCCTTTTTCATTGCAGCAGCTTCTTTTTAAAATCTTGAAAATGTTAATAAAGTTGTTAATGTATTCTATGTTTTCAAGGGATACAATTTTCTAAGCGTGCTAGAACTAAGAACTATTTTTAAATATAAAGTTGGTTTTAAATACAATTGATTGAAAAAAAAACTATAAAAACATATTTGATTTCGTAGAAATGTGTGAGACGAAGAAAATTGTTGGGAAATTATAGGTTGATCAGCAAACTCGGAAAATTGCATCATAAACGTAGCGTCACATGCACACTTGTAGGTGACACTTTCGTAAATGCTCTGGAAATAAATTTCGAATTACATGAAATCACTTAACGAGCAAGAACACACGAATGTGACCTTTTAGTAACGCCTTTTTAAAAGTGAAGGCAACGAACTCAAGTTCAAGCACGCTCCCGTGCAAAAGCAAAGTCTGCAAAGAGAGAACTAAAGGCGGGCGCTCCAAAACCGGAAAAAGTTGTCGTTTGGACAGTTCGTATAAATTGGATCACTGCTCCCAATCACAGTACAGTTCGATTGAATCCTTTGTACTGTGAACAACATCACCTCTCCTCGTTCAAGATGGCCTTCAAGGTAGGTTTTATAGGACCAGAATGGTTATGTGGTTGGAATGTGTATCATTCGTTTCTCATTGTCCCGATAGTTCGTCGTTTTCGCCGCTGTGGTCGCCGTTGCCCGCGCTGGCCTCATCGCCTCGCCGGCTGTCAGCTACGCCGCTGCTCCGGCCCTCAGCTATGCTGCTGCCCCGATCGCCAAGGTCGCTTATGCTGCCGCCCCGATCGCCAAGGTCGCCTACGCTGCCCAGCCCGAGGAGTACGACGCGAACCCGCAGTACTCGTTCTCGTACGGTATCTCGGACGCCCTGACCGGAGACTCCAAGTCCCAGCAGGAATCGCGCAGCGGAGATGTTGTCCAGGGATCCTACTCCGTCGTTGACCCCGATGGCACCAAGCGCACCGTCGAGTACACGGCTGATCCGCACAACGGATTCAACGCTGTCGTCCACCGTGAGCCGCTGGCCACCAAGGTCATCGCTGCTGCCCCAGTCGCCACCAAGGTCATTGCTCAGCCCGCTGTCGCCTACGCCGCCCCAGTTGCCAAGACCATCTCTTATGCCGCCCCGGTAGCCACCAAGACCTACGTCTCGAGCCCAGCTGTGTCCTACGCTGCTCCTCTGTCTTACTCTGCTCCTGTGGCTAAGACCTACGTCTCGAGCCCGGCTGTGTCCTACGCCGCTCCTCTGGCCACCAAGACCATCGTCTCGAGCCCGGCTGTGTCCTATGCCGCTCCTTTGGCCACCAAGACCATCGTCTCGAGCCCGGCTGTGTCCTATGCCGCTCCTCTGTCTTACTCTGCTCCTTTGGCCACCAAGACCATCGTGTCGAGCCCAGCTCTGTCGTACGCCGCCCCGGCTTACGCTTCGTACCACTAAACTAACAGCAGAAGAACTCAAGTCGATTGTTACATAATGATGGTTAATATTTATTGCACGAAAAAAAGCAAATACAAATAAGTCATCTGAAAACGAAACGTTTATGTCTTTGCTAAATGATCAGCTACCTTTATCGCAGGAAAATTCAAACTGAGTTGAGTTGATCTTATTTTTGGGATCTAAGGACTTCAGGGTTTTAATGAAATAATACCCATATAATTACAACGTGGAATAATGCTTTATCAAGAGCATGGCTGCAGCAATTTATGCCTGATTAAAATGCTGAAAATGTCGTTTTGAATGATAAGGCAAACAGTTTCACAGAGTACAATATTCAAACCTAGTCTGTCATTAGTAGGTGTGTTCTGTAAACCAGCATACAGCATGGAAATCTTATTCTAGCGAATTCTGATTATTCTCCAAAACACTGGTGATATGGGTGACAAATGGGATTTTGCAATATAGTCCGAAGAGGTCCTTTCGGCTTCGTTATATATCCCTATGCTGTGGTGTAGGCTTGGGTTGACATGTCACTTAGTGAAATATTTCATAATAATCTAAGCATGTTTGCCTACTTTGTTTCTGCTACTTACCTTGAATGCTATTTGATCGTGGTTGCTTTTGTTGTGTTACAATTTAACGAATCTATACTGTATGATCTTATTTTATCTTGTTTTCTGCTGTATGATCTGCGGGAGGGCCGATAGTCGAAGCATTAGCGTGTGGAACAAACATACGGTAGTACCGGGCTAGAATCTCCACTGAGCCTCCCCATGTACGGAGAATCGACTATTCAGATGAGTGAAAATTTCAAGTCATAGAAGCCTTAGCTGAGCAAAGCAGGCCTTGATCGTACACTGGCTGTTGAGCCATTTAAAAAGAAGAAGCTGTATGATCGTCTCCTGAAGTGTTTGTTTAATGATCATATGTATCTATGCTTTTAGACTATATGGTTGTATGATCAAATGTCTATACAATCACTAGTTTTCAGTGAATCAAGACTTGTGACCTCAATAATATATTTTTTCAAGGCTACATTTTGCTGACAAGTACAAATACAAAACCATATAAAATTATTCTAAGAATGTTTCGACGAGTACGAATAAAAAAAATCCTTTTACAGTTCTTGCATTGTGAAAGTTTGATTTTCTATTCACGTATCATTTCAATGGATTCTTTTTTAAATGTATATTAACAAGAAGGAATTTCATACGACCAACACATGACTTTTCTAATGTTTTTATACAAAGTACTGCAGACTAACACGGCCAACTACTTCTTCAATTGGCTGGCAAATACGTGAGTTGAGGGTGTTAACAACTGACCAATTTGTTTCGATAAAAGTGAATGTGCTGAAGCGAAGCCTTTCCTTGCCGGTTGTTGCCGGTTAGAGAAATGTCAGACAAATCTCTCGTTCTCGTTCTGTTTTTCTTTTACAAAACAAACAGAAAACTTGATCCTCGCCCTCCATGTGTTACGAGCCTACAGATCGAACCTACAGCGGGGATGGTAACAGGTGAGAGCCATGGTTTCCGCATAATCATGAGGCGTACCACGCTTACACATGTCCTTCTGACACCATCTCTTTCTGGTTTCTGATGCAATTTTTGAGCTATGAACCGAAGCATGGCCGTTACATTCGCGGTTTGGTAGTATAAATATCGTGCTTACACCAACCGTCAGCACAGTTCAATTTTCTGTGCCAAGCAGTGAACAAGTCAGCAGCATCTAAACATGGCATTCAAGGTGGGTTATGCTGCAGATTGGGTTATGCGGCTGCGTCAAGAAGTTGCTAGAGCTTTTTTGTCCGCAAAGCTTAATAGCCGGAAGTGGATACTGATTGGGACTCACACTGCTTTTGATTTTGCTAGTTCGTCGTTTTCGCCGCTGTGGTCGCCGTTGCCCGCGCTGGCCTCATCGCCTCGCCGGCTGTCAGCTACGCCGCTGCTCCGGCCCTCAGCTATGCTGCTGCCCCGATCGCCAAGGTCGCTTATGCTGCCGCCCCGATCGCCAAGGTCGCCTACGCTGCCCAGCCCGAGGAGTACGACGCGAACCCGCAGTACTCGTTCTCGTACGGTATCTCGGACGCCCTGACCGGAGACTCCAAGTCCCAGCAGGAATCGCGCAGCGGAGATGTTGTCCAGGGATCGTACTCCGTCGTTGACCCCGATGGCACCAAGCGCACCGTCGAGTACACGGCTGATCCGCACAACGGATTCAACGCTGTCGTCCACCGTGAGCCGCTGGCCACCAAGGTCATCGCTGCTGCCCCAGTCGCCACCAAGGTCATTGCTCAGCCCGCTGTCGCCTACGCCGCCCCAGTTGCCAAGACCATCTCTTATGCCGCCCCGGTAGCCACCAAGACCTACGTCTCGAGCCCAGCTGTGTCCTACGCTGCTCCTCTGTCTTACTCTGCTCCTGTGGCTAAGACCTACGTCTCGAGCCCGGCTGTGTCCTATGCCGCTCCTTTGGCCACCAAGACCTACGTCTCGAGCCCGGCTGTGTCCTATGCCGCTCCTTTGGCCACCAAGACCATCGTCTCGAGCCCGGCTGTGTCCTATGCCGCTCCTCTGTCTTACTCTGCTCCTTTGGCCACCAAGACCATCGTGTCGAGCCCAGCTCTGTCGTACGCCGCTCCTTTGTCTTACTCTGCTCCTCTGGCTACCAAGACTGTCCTCTCTGGATCGACCCTCGCTTATCACTAAATAGTTGTAGATTTGCGATCATGCAAAACTCTTAGTTATTTATTGATTTGGAATTGAAATGGAATAAACGATTCAACGTTGTAAAAAGTGAATAATATTTCTTTTCTCTTTTGATGTTATATGTGCATTGTTGCCCTCAATTTGTGAAACACTTTTGGTTTCACAAATTGGTCGATTGGTATTGTAAAAAGTGTAAAATATTGACCAGCTTTTGTGGGGTTCAACGAGCATCGTTGCCCTTCGCAATATGTGGAGCACTTTTTCATCCCATCAGCCCACTCTTGCATTCTGGAACAACGTCTGATGCAACCTGAGCAGCGTGTGACATTTTCCTCTGCGTTTCATGCAATTGGATCGATCGTTTCAACCACTGGTGCTGTTACACACTCACACACTTCGAGCGAACCGGGTCGGTTACCTACGACCTGCTGCAAGTATTACGTCCAATCGCTGGACCTCCAACAAAATCCACCTCTTTACGTAGCCTCACCAACACGGCAGAGTAAAGTCAAGAGTAAAAAGTGAACCGACGAGCCATTTAGGCTGCACGTGAGCAACGTCCTTGCCATCGGCGATTCGATCTTAAGCGTGCTTGCGGCGAAACCCCATGCACTACCCTGGCTCGCCGTGTGGTCACAAACGGGGACATTTTCTCACAGATGGCGATCCAAATGGGGTGCTACTAACGTGTACCGGAGCGGATATACAGTGGACCATTGCCGTGGGGTTTGCAATCTTACGCGGAACATAGTTTCTACGGTTTGCTTCCAAGGTCCCAATCACCTGCCGGTGTCTGCGCGGCCTGTGCGAATGACTCAATCTGCGTGGATCGACGCGTGGTCATTAGTTTTTGCGTGGCCGATCGCCGATGGACCGGGCGGAAATGATCGCGCCCGTGATAGATGCTGATTTCGAAACGTCAAAACTTGACGTGCAAAATTAGCTATTATTAGTTGTTAGATTACTACCGGATTTAAACGTTCACGTGGTGTCTGTGAATGAGGTGACGAGCTCTTACTTTTATACAAGAAACTGTCAAACGCATTCGAGCAATATGAATGATCGCTTTATTTCTGTTACATAACCGATGCATGGTTCTTGGCGTGGAGAAATATTTGCAAGCAATTAATAGTTTTTATGAAATGTTATAACATTTTTAACCCTATCGCTTGCAGGATGTGAATCAGAAGTTTTTTCTTCCACAAGTGCATTAAAACATGATGTTAATTAAATAATATTTATCTTTTTTATACACCTTATTTACTGACGTAATATAGCATCATACACCACACATACCCACCCAATAAATTCCGACAGTCTGCTCGTACCACTTTTTTTTTTTCAAAACACGCATGATTGATGGAAGCTCATTTCCCAGCAACGAATTGATTATGCTACCTTGCCCAGCATGATTGGGATTTATGGTTCATAGATTTGTGTGCGTGTGTGTGTTTGACCTCTAAACCCTCGAAGATGCTACGTTATCGTTTGCAAAACTACAGACACGATCAGGTTAGCGTTTTTGATCGCTCATCGATCGGCCAATGCCTGCCAGTGCACACGTGATCGCGCGATCGCTCAAAATTTGCACAAACCAACCCCAAGACAGCCTAGCGGTAGTGTGTGTAGCCGTGTGTGACCACGGTGCACTGCCATAAAGTATCGCCACTCCAATCAACCCTGCGTCAACCCCGAAAGGTCAAAAGCCCACTCGACCGCCGCAGGGCGTTGAGAAGCGATCCACCGTCAAGGGTTCCGCGCACAACGGAAGTGGAACGGCAGCTCGGTTCGATGGCGACCCGATGGGCAGTTGGGGAGCAACAACCAGCAGAAGAAGAACGAAACCTGCTGGCAAAAAAAAACACAAAAGAAACGCGCCCAATTCACACGGGGCACGGGGCCACTTAACGAAATCGGTGCGATCTACCGGCAAAATCGATGCCAACCGATGCAAAAAGAAACAGGCCAAACGAAACGAAAAGTGAACGACCTTCTCGGCGGTATCCGTCCGGGGCGTCACGTTTTATGTGTCTGCCCTCTGTGATCCAGCATCCAGCGGGTTTTTGCCGGTCGGCAGGTTTTGCGCGCGGAAAACCGCGTGCGCATACGCGAGACCTACATTACGCGTGGCGTTGCGTGCACACGTGTGTTGGTGCGCTTTCGTTTTGGGGCGTTACGTTTTCACGCCGAACTCTTACGCTTTCTGCACCGTGAAGGTCAGCCTGTTTTCTTCCCGGTGGACTCGCCAGGACGAGCGCGGGAAGCCTTCGAGGGCCTTCTAGGGCACCTCGAACGAAAGCTCGTTTGTTGCCACGCGTTGCTTTTTGCGCACAGGCTTTTTGCGTGGCGTGGATGGGTTTTTTTTTGCTCGCCCATGTTCCATGTTGCACCGTGTTTCTCTCGCCGTGTCCTGGCCCATGGAAGGGATTCGCGAAGGGTGATCGTGTACGTGTGCCAAGCGCTTGGCTGAACTTACCGGTCCGGTGGAACGGAGCGTATAAATTGGGCAGCACGATCACGAGCTAGTCACAGTTCGATTGATCATCCGGTGCTGTGAACAACATCTTCTGCAACCAACCGCAACAATGGCCTTCAAGGTAGGTTTGGGGTGCCAGATTGGGGATGCTCGTGGTACAGCAGCGTGACAGGATTAACCGACGGATCGTTCTTGCCCCGGTGGTGCTTCACAGTTTGTCACTTTCGCCGCCCTGGTCGCCGTTGCCCGCGCTGGCCTCATCGCCTCGCCAGCTGTCAGCTATGCTGCTGCTCCGGCCGTAGTTGCGGCCCCGATCGCTAAGGTCGCTTATGCTGCTGCCCCGGCCGTCGTTGCTGCCGCCCCGATCGCCAAGGTCGCCTACGCTGCCCAGCCCGAGGAGTACGACGCGAACCCGCAGTACTCGTTCTCGTACGGTATCTCGGACGCCCTGACCGGAGACTCCAAGTCCCAGCAGGAATCGCGCAGCGGAGATGTTGTCCAGGGATCCTACTCCGTCGTTGACCCCGATGGCACCAAGCGCACCGTCGAGTACACGGCTGATCCGCACAACGGATTCAACGCTGTCGTCCACCGTGAGCCGCTGGCCACCAAGGTCATCGCTGCTGCCCCAGTCGCCACCAAGGTCATTGCTCAGCCCGCTGTCGCCTACGCCGCCCCAGTTGCCAAGACCATCTCTTATGCCGCCCCGGTCGCTAAGCTGGCCACTCCGGTTGCGTACACGACCGCGTACCATCACTAAATTTCTCGATTGTCACCAATCGGCACCGTTTGTAAATATCTTCAAAACCCCCGTTACAAGACGCACGCATGGTTCGTTTAATTTATTAGACGATTGTTTTGAACATAAATAACAATCAATTGAATCCGTCAAAACCTCGAATCTCGTTTGACTCGCGCTCGTAGCCATTTTCTGAGAAAAGCCCTTTGACTCCCTTGTGGTCGTTCGCTTTCAAACCCCTGCAGGGCCTGTCGTTTGTGTCGGCGTAGAAGTACGCGTCGGTGCGCGACGTTCAGCATCAAACAGCGTCGTGTTCTCCCGATCCCGGCACACACAGCTAATGTTTGTGGGGGAGCCAAAGCGGAACAGTAAACATTACTGTAAATTATAACGTAAGCAAACACGTTCAGCTCGCTGCCAGGTTCCGTCTTTTCCGTTTCCGAACGCGACCACCACGGAAATCATGCCCGGGCAGGACGAAAGGACATTCGCCGACCATCTCGAGGTGGGCGGACAATCAAACCCCCGTCCGGGAACGGTCCGATACTAACGATGTCGACGCAGGCGGTAGCTCTAAAGGAACAAATTAGTCCCACGTGATTATTGCGCATTGCATGGTCAACGCATCCTTGGCGTACCGTACCTGGCGTAGGAGACGAACGCATCGAAGCACTGCTCGGCTTTGGGCCCGCATAAGGATGCGTTTGGTAGCAGGAACGCAGGATAATGATATGGGTTACCGGAACGTCCTTAGCACGCTTCGCTGGCCATTGCCTAACAAGGTGACTTCCCAGTGGTGGTTCGTTTCCGGTCTTACACACATACGTCCATATATCATGAATAGTAATGATCGTCTGGAGGCAAACGATGGTTAGGACCGCACCTATATTTCCTGCTCCTTGGTGGGCTGCCGCTGGGAGGTGTGCGATGGCGACAGGCATATTTATGTAGGTGCCGAAAAGAAGCCATCGGTTCGGTTGACTTCAAGATCCATGGATGCATGTTTGTGCGTTTGTGCGAGCCATCGAGTGGAACCGCAAACATCTCACACTCGCGTTTATGCCTCCAGCAACATGCGTGATTCATGCTTTTGCGCCGGCTAGCGTGAAGCGGTTTGAGTGTTATCCCTTTTTTTTTGCTGGTTGTTTCTCGTCATCCTGCTTGCTTTGATGCGCGTCACATACACTAATGAGACGTGTCATTTCCACCGGAACCAATGCCACTTGAAGTGCACTAGCGCTACTCCCGTAGATCCTGTAGATCCCGTAGATCGCAAATAGTTACAGCTGTTCGCGCGTGAGCTCTGGGAGCTTTCTTCGCTTCGAAGGGCGAGCTTTCCCAGCAAATCTGTACGCAACATAATCGATGCTTAAAGGTGAACACGCGTCAATTAAAGAGATACTGTGGAGTTGTTTTGGGAAGCAGCTATTTTGGGACTACATTACCTTCGCCTGATGCCTTCGAAAATGGACGCTCTGTTACACTCTGCTTTATGTTTCTCTCGCCTGCCGTCGTGGGGTAGCCGTTTTTAGACGCCGACATTACGCGTCGTGTGATGGATTTTACGCAATCGACAGCATCTGCCCCGGGGGCAACGAAACGATAATCAAACGCACGTGGGCTGAATAGCATGCTTCCAGCTTGCTTTCTGTTCTTGCGGACTCGGTTCCGCCGTTCTTCGGCGGTTTGTTTTCCACTGCTTTGGAGCTCAAAGTAGCGCGAGAAAGCCGTCTCATTTGCCCCTCCAAAACTCCATACGGGGTATACATTGTTTTGTGCTGGCCATGTATGTAAATTAAGCCAGCGAGATATTAAAGCTGGCCCGGCATGCCCTCAACCGCCATTCGCTGGTGTGCCTCCCCATTAGCATAGCTCATTACTCGCTCGGGACTCGCGTTCTACAAAGAACCAGCGAACCAAGCGGGTGGGTCTCCTTTGCCGCTTGCACATTCTCTCGCGTTTCTTCTCATTGTCACCGCGTCGGGCTGGCTTTGGAGTTGATGCACACATCCCCATAAATCACGCCGGACATGTTTCCTTTTCGTGGCGGCGCTTTCCAACCGTTGGGGGAAAACCTGCTTCCACGTGCGGAACGATCACGTCAGCACCGGCTTCGGCATGGCAACACATGTGCATGTGCATGGTGGCACCGTGCAAATCGTCCCACAGGCCAAACCTGGCATAAGAGTGCATGAGCCCGCAGCCCGGGAATGCACCGGAAGGCGAATGGAATGAAACGCGAGCAACAAAAAATAACGTTCGGACCATGCACTTGAAATTTAATTACTTTTTATGCTCTATAAAACATAACTAGCACTCGTTAGACCGACTCCGAACCGCTGCAGGACGATGGAAAGCAGCAGCAGCGGGAAGAAGACGAGAAAAGGTCCCGCGAGTACGGGCAGATGCATAAGTGAACGTTTGTGTGCGGGGTGCGTGTGTGTGTGTATGGCAGGATGTGTGCAAGTCCACCAGCCGTTGCTATGGCAGCAACGGAGAAGCTCCACCGCGATGGATTTCTGCGTTGTCAAGCTGGCTGGGTCGGTTAGAATGACGGGCTTGATTCCGTGTGGGGTTGTTTTTCCTGTGATGCTGATTTCTTTTCAGCGTTATTTGCCGGTTTCTTCAGCGCCGTATTCCCTCGGTCATGTGTACTCTCTGTAGCAAAATTTTGCGAAAATCACTTTTATTCAATCACTGGCTTGGATTTATGTTTACCTGAGGTGCACGTAAATGTTTTGGACGCTGGTACAACGTTCTCTTGGTACCTCGAAACGGGGATTAAATTTTCTCCCGGAACGCATTCGCTGTCAGAGATTACGGACGTGATAGCCGAGTGCTGTCGGAAACGCGTTTTGTTTTTATTCAGTAAACTACGTTACACCATGTGGGAGGAGAGACAGAGAGAGTGATATTTAATGCTAGAAGAATTAGATCGGAAAAGGAAAATAAACTTAAAAAAAAAACAATCTTTTACGGTTCATACACCGATGAATTTTGTTTGTATGAGATATTTCATGTTAAAAATACGTTCTGGTTGTACCTCAGTTAATATTAACAATATAGATATTGCAAGTGGTTGAACGTAAAAGAGTGATCGAGAAGAAACATCGATTGTATTGCTGAGAATATATGACTTTATTCAGCAAAAGCTGTACATAAAAAAAGCTTCAATGCAAATCGGACTTCAATATAGCAAAGCGTAAACGATCATAAATAAAATCACGGTGCAAAAAGGCCAACCCCAACAGGTATTAGAAGACGGCACTTGCGACTCGTAGCAGACACCGTACCCTTCGAGCCAACACGCACATTATGCATTCATTGGTTCGAGCCATCGACGATTATGATTTTTCCTTCTTTGAGCACCCTCGAAGGCCCCGGCCCTGAAGGAACGGTTTTCCGCCACTTAACATACGATCACCCGTTGACGGCACAATCGATGGGCTGCGATGGGATTCGCAGCGATTGTTGGGAGTCCCGACGAAGGCCCTTGATGGTGGGTGGGTTAGGAATATGGAACCATTCTCCCCAACATCTCCAACACGTCGACCGTTTGCAAGGGAAGATTCGCGTTTGCGGATCGTTATTTATGAATGGAGACGCGATTGTTTGAAGTGTGTGTGTGTTTTTGTTGCGTTCGCTTCGCTTCCCATGCGAACATCGGTGCGCTGACAGGCCAGCGATGAATATGATGATGCCGATGATTATGTTTGCGGGAGATTACCCAAACAGATTGCATCGCGAAAGCGGTACCGGGTGCTGCTTTAAATTTCAAATTAATGTTTGCACCGAGCCGCATTACGGTGCGCATTTCGAAAGGTGGTAGCCACGCTTGTACTGTGTGGGCCGGTTGGGTGCTGACAAAATGACGATTATAATGACCGCGCGACATCGGGCAACGATAATGATGACGCTGTCGATCGTGCCGATCCTCGCGATGAAGACGACAAGCCGCGGTCGCAACCGCGGGAAGGGTTTGAAAATTGAATAAATAAGCACGTCCCGCGCATCTTTGTGCTGGGTAAGTGCAGCTCCAGTGGTCGTCTGTATCGCGGGAATAGATTTATCATCGCGGGAAACGTCAATTACGGGGTGGCACAAGCATGGTAGAGCTGTGACAGCTCGCGCCAGGACGTGGAATGGTCCCAGTTTGGATTCCCATCCGTGGGTGATTTGTCCTGGCTCTCGAGAGGCTGCGTCGAACGCGCCAGTAGCTACAATTAGCGTTGATAAACGGAATTCCCAGCGCACCCGAAGCGCCAGTAAACGGCGATGTTTATTAGTTTTAACCGTAATCGGTCACGCTGACGATAAATCGCTGTCCATGTGTCGATCGGCAGCCATCTTTAGTGGCTTCAAAGCGATGTAAGCGGTCTAAGCGATCAATAAATCTAGCAAAATAATGATGTTGTTTTTCGAATCCGCCAAACAACCCCGTTTGAAGTGGATTACATGGTCCGGAAAATGCAAGGTCGGAGTAAAAAAAACACAGCTGCATGAAGAGGTGATTTGAGAGGAAATTATGTCACCAGTAGAATTGTTATTATCCAGTACTATTTGCTCAGCGTTTTTGCTGCAATGTAGGATTTCTCGAAAAGCCTGAATTATTTACGAACGAATGCTTTTACCAGGTGGACAAGTTTATCGCGAAGCAGACGAATCATATTAGCAAGCGTTCGTTTGAAACTGTTTCATTCGTTCGCCGTACTGTTTCAACTACATTTCGTGTAATAATTGAGCACTAATTGCTAGTTTTCCGTGGTAGAGCTTTACCTCGCAAACACAAACTAGAGTGAGCATATGAAATTTCCACCGTGCGCGTCTAGATCGGCCTGGTGTTTGATGAGCCAAGCATTGCCATGGAGTGGGCTGACATTTTGCCTGACCTACACCAAGCGATCCGAAGGCACCCTACCCGGACGTAAAGGGTCCGCTAGGGCGTTGGCAAGGATAACAGGACGGCACCAACGCCGAGCATCGCGGAAGCCGGAAAGGTTACCACCATAGCAAACCACCCCGGATGCCAATCCTGTTCTCCATCGAGCGTTTCCGATTGCCGGTCGCGATGGCAAAGCAGCCAACAAGGAGCGAAAAAACAGAAGAAGCAAATGAAAAAAGAGCACACACAGAAGCTATGCTGCCCTATTAGCGCACCGGCCCAGGAACTGGGCCCGGTTCCTGGACGCGAACGTGGCAGGCGCACGAGAACGGCACGCGGATTGCATCATGACATTTTACCGAAAACGAGTTTCATCGTCGCCGCTTACCTTGAGCGGACGAATTCAAGTGAAAGGTGTGGCCGGTACCACCGCACACACCATGGCTGCTCCATATTCGTATGCGAACGGGCCGGCGCAAGGCCATCAACAGGAATATTGGTGCGCGAAAGACCTTGGGTCCTGCTTGGCCCCAGCAAAAAAAACCTGGTAAATATCAACCGAAACCAAGCGGCGTTTTGGAGCTACCCGCGGAGGGCCAACGTAAATGGCAACGTGCACGGTGGGCAACGTTTAAGCCAGCTTAGGCCCAGACCCTGTTGCAGGTCGCGCACGCTATTCTATGGGTGCGCTTGTGGTGAGCGCCGTTTTTGGGGTGGAAAATTGTGCAGTGAAAGCGCTTGCAAAAAGGGTGGCTTTTCTCAGCAAACGAAATGAGATCGGGTTCTCGCGGGTTATCGGGTGGGAAAACATTTGAGGAACGCAAATTGAACGCTGCTCGAAACGAACTACCACCACTGGATTTATAATTAGCAACCATTTCAGCCTCACCGGCACGGGGGATGTTTTCGTTCATAAATATCAGGATAACGTAAACAGGGTCGTAACAGCGGCAAGGGTTGTTGAATTTCTTCCTCAACAGTCGGCGATGAGACCACGTACCTTTGTATCGGATGATATGGGATGTGTTTTTTTTTATCTCCGTCCATTTAATTTCGTCTCTCCAATCAGCCAAACCCGGTGCGTTATCTCCCGTTTGATGCCGCTTGGATTCAAGCTCACCCAGCGGGCATTCAGACATCACACGGAAGCGTGCCCCAAAACTTTATCATTGTGAGGCATCACCAACGTCGGGATTTCCACCGCATTTGTTTGGCTTTCCGATTTTCACATCCGAGTGCGGAGACCGCACTCATTTCCAGCAGGATTTTCACACACCACCGTCCACCGTGTGTCGCCCTTCCATCGAGTGAATTTTATAAATGGCTTTATTAACACCATAATTTTTCCTGTTTCTGCTTCGATGGTTCGATTTGCCCGGGCAAGAGTGTACTGCCTCGGTTGGATCGCTGCCAGTCCGATGCCGAAACCGATGATGATGATGATGACGGTGATGATGGTGCCCGGGTGTTAGTGCGTCTACCCACCGCGCTGGAACAAGCGCTCCTGGCATCAACAGTAAAAACACAAACGCCAACCGTGTGCTGCCGTGCAAAAGTGTTCCACAAAACCGGGGCTGGAAGTTTAATTCTTGTGCTTGCGGCTGCCAAGGCTTCGTACCGGGCTCGGTACCGGGGACGCCCCAATCCCCCAATCACAAACCGATGCCCGTAATTCAAGCATTGATTCAATTATCTTAATCAAATGAGATCGAGATAGGTGTTCCCGGCAAGTGCCGGAAGTGTACGGGAACAAGATAAAGTTTCTCGTGCTTCCCTCGAGCCGCCCGCGCGTTTTCCCACTTCCCACTCGTTGATGGTTTTTTGGGGGTGGTCTCCCCCATCACCCCCCAACCACCCATACCATCGAGGGAATACTTTGCGGTTGGGGTAGAACAACTTGCTGCTCGGTTGAACTGTGCTCACCATGGTTGAGCTACGCCTCCATGCCCGACTAAGAAGTGAGGCTTTGGTTTGGGAAAGAGAGGGTTGGAGGCGGGGGGGGGGGGTTGGTTCCGGTGACGGAAGGGGGTGGAGGGGTGAAAAATAAAACCAGAGCACAGGTAACAACGGCACAACTTGCCGACAGCGATTGAACCAATCGTGGCAGGATATAGATGGATCGAGCCCACGACGAAGGTGCGACGTAGGACGTCGGGGGGGGGGGGGGGGGCACCAGGGCGAGGGTGAAAGCCTTTTCCAATTCCAGCAGAACACCGGGAGAAAATTGATGCGTTGATTGCTGGCAAACGCTCGATGGCCCCAACGGCCCGAGGCTGAGGCAGGGAAAATGCTCACGTACGCCTCAAATTTGGCAGTGATGCGCCAGCACCTATCGCTCGTTAGGAGTTTGTCTTAACCAAGCAGCGCTAATCGCATCTGTGGAATAATACGGTACCAGCTGATACGGCAGAGGGATTTATGGGGGCGAAAAGAATTAAACTGGGGTTTATCAGCCCTGCTTCATGCCCTGGAACGCTTGAAAACGGCGTATCCAGGGGCCTTGAACCCGCCCGAGCGTGATGAGTCAGGTGTGATGATTTATTCTTCGTTGCTCGATTACGAAGTAAAACAAGCATCCGTGTTGCAAGCGAATTTCCATCCAAGAAAATGTCTCTTTAATGTACTCCATACTTACTGCTTGTAATCGTTCGTGAGCCAGTTGTTCAGTTGGTGAAAATCCGTTAAACAGCGCCGCCTACTTAGTGCGCTTTTCGTTGCGACTTATTTTTACATGTTTTCTTTCTTGTTTTCTTTTCTTTTCCAGCCACCAGGGAGGCCTTGCTGAAAGCATCAACCGATAAGCAAAAAAAAAACAATCGTTTTATGGAATCGATCAGTTTGACCAGATAGATAAGCAAGATGAGGTAAGTGGATACGTTCTATGTGCAGCGTTAACATTTAGATTATAGTAAGCTCTCCCTGCGTTTGAATAGCCCGGAACGGGTTTGTTTAATCTTTCCCATCAGCATTCAGTGTAATGAACTATAGCACATTAGAGAAACAGGCTTGGCAGTGTATTGTTTCGCACTCCACTGCTCCAATAGTCCTTTGATCTTTGGCTGCTTTTAGAGGGTGTACGATTAGGCTCGATTTGTAATGCGGAAATAGAGTGATCATTGTGGGAGGTCTATCTATGGTATTGGCTTATTTGAAGGTGATTAGTTTCTCATAAAGCAAACGCACCGATTAGATTAGACGCGATAATAATACCGTGTTGTATCGGTATCGGGTATCGGTAAAGTATTATGTTTATTTATCAAACACCGCATCCGAACCAAATGAAAGCAAATCGGTTTATTAAAAAGGAAAAAATAAACTTCATTTTAACAGTCAGCTTTTTGTTTTTTTAATTATTACAATCTTTCGTGTCACATTGGTTCACATATATCTGGCTCAGCTCAGGGACATGCATCATATCGGCAGTATAAATAATTACTTACCAATCCGTTTCGTGGGAAATGTTTGCGCAGTAAATAATCGCTGCACGTTCGCGTATCTGCGGATCCGCGCATCCCGCTTGCACCGGAACATATGATTAAGCGTGTTATTTATTTTGCCAACCGAACCATATTTATGTGGCACACATTCTACGGGACGCTTTTCGCTTCAAGTGATGAGAACACGCCATTCCGAGCGGCGGCCCGTAAACGGATCAATGGACGTGGCGTCTTCGCCGGAAGGATTTTCGCGGGCTGGAGCGTAAATATTTCATCGTTTATTATCCACCGGGGAAGGGTTTTTTTCGATGGGTGTTCGATTCATCATGTTGCCCTCCGCCAGACCCACTATCTGGGTCAGATCTGGCGGCTAACGGCAGTTGAGGATTTTTCTTTCCTTCGAAAAATGAATGTAACGGTACGCGAGCGATTCCTTGTTCGGTGGCCATCGATTTCTGTACCGAAACGACCAAATTGCAGTGTGAAAGATTGTTTAACTTCGTTGTTCTCGCTATGAACATGCTGAATTACACGTTTAAAGTAAGGTCACGTATGACTAGGTTCCGAATAACTACTATACACGCGTAGTACAGGGTTTGATTGATGGCACGAAGAGGGACACTGACCACGGGGCGGTTTTGCTCATCATGAAGCCTGTTCAAAATCAAAATTAATTAGAAACTTCCCCACACATCGCACCCATCCATTCCACACACTCCTACACGTTCGTACGTGCTCTGTGTAATAATAGGCAAAACAAATCTGTTGTACTCGATAGTTGGATTTTTCGGTGGCATGAATGCATCGTGTTTTAGAGCAAACATCATTAAGGCCCCATTTGGCATCATTATTTCGCGGGTATTGCACTTTACAAATGTGCCTGAATGCCTGCGCTTTTCACTGCACAATGGCGGTAGCTTTTGTTTCCCCAAATTTGAGCATAATTAACTTTCGCCACCAGCGGTATCCGGGAACTATTGTTGGCACTGATGGGAGCAATCTCCAATCTATAGAGAGGTTGTTTTTTTTCTAACAAATACGTGAACATATGAATGGACGTTGCGATTGGAAATACGTTCCTATCATGGGGGCATCATTTTTTTGTGCACATTCTGTAGTTAACAATCTAGACTAGTCTGTAGCAAAATATGAGCCATTGTAGTAGCATCAGCATATTAGAATCATTTGCTGCTGATGTATTATGTGAATCTGTTAAGCTATAAAGCTGAAAAGTTTTTAAAGGAATTTTAAAGAAATAAAGAGTAACAGTTTGAAATGAAATTAACATATAAAATATGTTAATTGCAAGAATATTTCAAAATCTCTTTGCTTTTACCATCGTCAAAGATAATTTTATTCAAGCATAATGTGATTTATTCATTTTAATTTTAAATTATTGAAAAGATTCCTATTGCTTGCGGACAAAATATCTATCGATAAATTTGATAATGAATGCAGATATTTCGTCCAAACAGGTACGCGCTATCTAACGCATTATATCGTCAAAGTATGAACCGATCAAAAGATCGGAATTGCAAGTACAACAACTAAACACGTGGCCGATATTGGCAATTCAATTTGCGGATACTAAAACCATCACCGGATTTCCGCTTCCGATCATCGAATCTGCCGTTTATTGCACATTTATCGGAGCATCGGGGACAATCGCCCTGGCCAAGCCTCTTGTGTCAGGAACCGACACTAAGCATCGGCGGGCGCACAAACCGAGCACCATTGAGGATCGAGCGACGGATGGGCTGAATAAATAGAGAGGAAAATTAATTTTCTCACCCGAACCGCACGTATCCATCACCACCGGCTGATGACAAGCGTTGAGCTGTCCCGAGGCCACCCGAAGGGTCACTGGTCGACCACGTGGAGCGTTCGCCATTTTCTCCGGCCGCTTCATTTGATCGCTTTTCGGAGGCTTCACCGGGCTTCGATCGAACGCGTTCGTTGGTCGCTTGTTTGGCCGGTCTGTTAAACTAAATTTTATTATCCTTCGTCCTGATTCCTGCTCGACTGTGCCCGATAATGTTGTGTGAAGCCTCCCGGGGAGCGAAAGGGTGAATGGAAAATTCGGACGGTGTCAAAGCCACATGCGAATAAACTTGGTGGACCGCGATACGCTCCCCACGTTGGCGCCCGAAAGCAGTTTGTTGAGGAAAATAAAAAAAAAACCTTGCTTAGGTCCGGCCGAGAAGGAGTGTACAGTGCGATACGCGCAGCATTGTGCCACGATAATGGCTTTAATCAAGCACCAGGCGTTTCAGATTGAGCGGCATTTCCGTTCGACCCTCGGGCCAAATCGGCCACATCGCCATCTACGGACACCGAAAAGTCACGCGGTTTCGAGTCAGCCAGGATTTCGGCGTCCACCGAACACGGAGGACACTCGGGCCGAGCATCGATGGCACGGCTGCTGGAAGATACTGCCGTTTAGATGAGAATCTAGATGCTACGGTGTAAACAAAATGCCATTATTTCGCCACCATTTGCTATCGGTGGCCGGGTGTCAGCCAGGCTACGCGACATTGCGCGTCAAGCGCACGTTCCAAGGATAGACGGTCGGACAGAACCATCTGCTAGCACGCCATCGACAAATTGACGGTTGATAGCGAAGCCATCGAGTTGTTTGTTAATGTGACTGGTGATTTGCTGAAAACCTCTATATTACGCTGCGGCCCGCTTCGTGCTATCGTGTCGGATCATGCGGATGTGGGGTGCTTTTTTTGATCGTTCCAAATGCGCTTCAATTCTCGTCTCGGTTCTCTTTATTCGCATTTTTTTTATGCGCTTAGACTCAGTGGAGGTTTGTTTGAAGAGAATATGTTGTATGGCGAATGTGTAACACGGTTTTGTTTGCTTATGTTGATTGAAGTTTCTTTTTTCTCCAAATGGATGGAAACATTGGTTTGAAACATTGGATTGGACCTGCCTTTAGGTGACGTTCTGGTTAGTATACTTTGTGTTAATTGTACACATAATACTCTACACTTCTAAGAATAATACGGCCAGGCCATCTCTAGAAGGAAAGAAAACTCTATAATTCTACTACATTGTCTTTCGTACTTTATTGGGTTTTCCAATTTACCACCGTCGATTTATTCTCCGAATCCAGAAGCCTTGCCGCCTAGAAATTGCTCTGTAATTCCTTCGCAACAAACAACGTTCGTAGAGCTGAACTCTATTCAAATCGTTCCCCCGAACACACTCCCATGACTCACGGTAATTTTGAAATTCAAAATCATTCCGATTACCCGAACGAATCTCTTAGATTGTTTTCCCGGAAAACCAACACCGTTCGCTCGGCTAACAATCGCACTCGCAGCTCGCCGAATCGCACGCAACGAGCCGTGTTTAGATTTGGTCAGCAGCGGCAAAGAATCTCGGTTGCGCCATTCAGCGCAGACTAAATATCGCAAATTATCAACTCCGCTATCAATTACCGAGCGGATCTCACCCCATCTTAGCCGCATGCCTTCGCGGAAGCTAAAAACCTGCCCCGCGGTACACCGTTTCACCGTTAACTAATGCATCCTTCCTGTTTATGCAATGGGCAGGGCCACGGGGAAGAAAACCCCACCGAGCCGTTGTCTTGTGAACTCTGCGTTTAGACGTATTTTCTCGGAAAAACGGTACCGTTACTCTCTCTCTCTCTCTCTCTTCCGTTCTTAGTTCGGCAATGATGGATGGTAAACAAACACCTTAATTTCTGACGAAAAGTTTGATATTTATGTGTTGTCGAAGGCGTGTGGTTTATTTTTTCTTCGCACATAATGCAACCGCACAGTGTGGGCGAATTTCACTTAGCTAGCAGCGCACGGTAAGCTGCTTTAGAATTCACGAATGCAAATACAACACTGAAGCATTTTGAACCACACTGGGGTGTAGCGAATAATATCTCGATCTGGGCATGTGCATTGGCATCCGCACAGGCGCTACAACCTGGCATTTAGCCCTACCCAAAGGGGCACCGGTTTGGTGCAGAGTTATGTTGAGCAAATTTATGAATTTATGTATTTGTCCGTACGCTCGCACCAAACACCGGCTGGCCCTGGCCCCGGACGCTTCGCTGCAAGTGTGAGATTATATTTGCAAACATTAGCAAAACCGGGCCCCATTATCTGCCACCGGTCGGGCTGCGTACGTATAATGAATATTCCGGTGGCAGACCGGCGTTTTGGCCACCCGCCAGCCGACAGGTCCGTGCGTGCGAACAAACGCCACGCGGCGTCAGGATCGATTGGAAAAAGGGCCTGTGAAGCCGTAGGCTTCGCACGAAGAAACCTCGCGCGCTCGATAACGCGAGCAGTCGGAGAGAAAAGGAGACAAGAAAAACGTACCACACGATTGCAGCCAAAGGATAATTAAAATTTAAATTAATATTCATAATTTCCACTGATATATTGACGCGACGCGAAAACCCCTTGCCGGGCGCGCGCTATTGTCAGTGTACTACGTGTAACACACCCAAAACGGACTGGCACAGGACGAGATACACGCTCTCTCCAGAAACCCCACAACTCAGACAGACTTGTTGGCTCCTCATTATTTAAATCATCTTCATTAGGACCGTGCGAGGCCGTTTTTCGCGTGCGGCATGCGCGATGAAAAAGCGAACCGCATCTTAGCAACCCTTCACAGGGCCATGCCCGTTGCCATGGTGCCGAAATCCTTGCAGAAGCCGTCAGCAGGCGCGCCTTACAGCGCGTCTTGATGAGCGCGTTTGAGAGCACACAATTTACCCCGTTCAACTTGCTACCCGGTGGTGGAGTACCAGCGTGGCAACAGATTGCGGTTTCCGCGAATGAACAAGCCATAAACGGTGCTGGTGGTGCTGACGCCCCATCCGAATGATAATGATGAATATCATCTGGCGCGCGTATTGTTTTCAATGAAGTGTGGAGCATAATGTGCTCGCGAGCTCGTGGAAGCGTCAGGGCTCCTGCGAGGGGATGTGGAAAGCAGCATAATAGCGTTTAGTGAATTTTAAAGACCCCACCCACGGCTGGGAGCAAAACGATTAAGGCTGGCGAGAAGTGGATTATTTAGTGTCATTAATCGCGTAGGCGTAGCACTTGAGGGGCGTTCGTTCATCTCCCTTTGGAATGGTTCCAACGTTTCCCTTTGCAAACATTGTACCGCTTGTTTTGGAGCTTTACTAATCAATTTCATTGCTTTTTTTTCTCTCTCTCTCTTTCTCTCACACACGTTTTCCTTCTACGGTTCGTGCGGTTTCCACCTGCAGATACACTAAATTATTAGCGCTGCTAGTGACCTTACAGCTCAGCTACATCGAATCGAGACGGGTAAGTATCCGAGATTACTGTTATCCACAAAAGCGTGGAAAAACATGCCAACACCACAGGGCCAACGGCATCCCCGCCGGGATCGAGCGTGGCCAGCGAAAAGTGGATGTAAAAATTCAATTTCCGCAGCACTTGCCCTAGCTAGTGGATCGTCATTAGGCGCGCTGTGTTCTAATTGAAACCCCGACCACCCGAGGGGGAGGGAAAAACTCATCGCCGTAAGTGTTTGGTGCCGTGCCGCCAGCGAAAGGGGGAAAATGCCGCCAACAGTGTAAAGCCACCCACCCACCCGAACCCAGGGGATGAATGTTAATGAAACGGAACGCCGTGTGTCCGAGAGCAGACGGCTGGCTGGAGATCTGGCAAAGCCGGCAAAGGACGATTTTACATTCCACCAGAGCGCGAGCCCTTCGCCCGGCTGGCGCTGGAAATTAGTTTTCTTTTTCCCACCCCCAACGGCGCTACGTTGTACCACTTGACCTGGCTGTTCCGAACTATCGTGAGGTTCAACCCACGGAACGGTTCATTGAACATTAAAGAAAATGCAGACAGCTTTTGTTGACAACGGCAACGGCCTGGACGATCCTGCCGACGTCCCTTCGCCACGTGGATGGTCCTTCGCAAGGGCCACCAGACCGGTGGGTGTCGGCCATTAGACACAGCTTCGCATTAACGGCTTACCGTAGGTTAAATTTCTTTAAACCGGCTTGCGTACCCCCAAAGCGGCAGGTATTTAATCGAAACGCTCCCTTGCGGCATCGGAATGCGACGAATGCGGGCTGAAGGAAGCCGACGGTGAGGGTGAGAGCCCGATGGGGGTGGTGAGGGCCAGTGGAAGTCTAATTTTAAAATTAAATTCACAACTTGTTTACATAAGAATGGTCGAGCGCTTTACAAGGCCATCGACATTGGCACAATAGCACGCCGTCTAATCGCGCTCGGCGAAGGATCCGCGTGGTTGAAGGTGTTCTTTAATGGTGCTCTTCTTTCGTGTGTTTTCTTCCCGCGCCGTTTAGTTCGGTGTTCGACATAAACGGCAACACGGCAGCAATCTGTATCAACCGGAAAGTTTCATCGTACCCGGAGGCGAAGGACAACCAAACGAACGCTGGGGTCCCTGGAGCGGCCCATCTGACTGTTCGCGCACGTGTGGTGGAGGTGTTGCGTACCAGGAACGTGAATGTCTTGATCTGGAGTGAGTATGGAACCGTGTGGCCGGTCTGGCCGCTCAAGGTCGATTTCATCAAGCAGGCTGTGATTGCGGCGGAGTTTTACAGAGCGACCGTAAACATAAAATCTCGTCTTTTCTGGGTGCGTTTCTATATTTCACAGCCGCAACGGAACGCCAACCTGCACGGGTGGAAAGCGCAAGTACTTCTCCTGCAACACCCAGGTAAGCCACATGAAACGTACGATGCGCGTTTGCGACGTTTGAAAAACAGCGTTACACGTGGGCGTTAGCTTAATGTGTTCCCATTCGGCAGTTTCGGCAACGCGTTGCTGTCTAATTCACTTGGCTTCCTGCGATTGATGGTGCTTTAAATTCGTTCGTCAATGGCAACGCATTAACTATTTATGTAATTTGTTACCATGGAGTAAACATTGCTTATTCGTAAAGCGCAATGGAGCCATTCAGGTGCTGTTTTTGCCACTGCTGGAAATAGGCGGATGAGCCGGATGGTATTCCTTTTCCCCGATGCTGACGGTTTTGGTCACTTATTGGGTTGATTTGATTGGGTTTGAAGTTAAAAAGCATTGCAAATTGTTTTTTTTTACATACAACGGGATGGTGGTATGTAAAACCACTTCGTGTGCCTTTTATATCTCTCGAGTTGAAAGAGTGAGAAACGGCGAAAAAAAACGGACATTGCATTTATTCATGCGTTTGCGATGGACGAAGAGTCCTAAAGTTTTGGTATTTTTTTATGAGCCGATTTCTGACAAGTTCATTTCATTTTTGAATGTATAGAAACAGTTGCAAACTGAGAGGTTCGAAACATCATCACACTCTCTTTCTCTCTCTATTTATATAAACCAGGGGAGAAAACAAATAAAGGCCGATTTTCAGCTGAATCTGAATTCATTTAAATCTGTCGGCAAATAATTGAAAAAAAATCCAAGTGGTGCTTCAAACATTCCAACTATTACACAAAAAATCATTTCTATTTCATTGTTCATCCCGTTCCATTCGCCCTATCGATGGAGGCGGCTGGTGGCTCACGTGCAATCGTTGAAGCACTCAATCTACATGTTGCCCCGGAAGGAATCGGTGTCGACCGTTAGGACGCGTTGTGTTGAGCACGCTTTTGTTGTTGTTTTTTTTTTGTTAAGTTTGTGTCCTTTCAACCACCACTGGTCCCTCCGGCATATTTAATACCCTTTTCTCGAACGGATCGTGCCGCTAAATTGACAAACAAGTGAACGTGAAGCGAAAGCGAAACAGCCACCGACAACGTGCTATCGTCGCATTAAACGAGTCCCCCCTTGCACGAGTCCTTGTGCCAAGCGCACCAAGCGAAGACTCCCAGTGTCCCGCAGATGATGCGCAATAATTGTGGCAATAAATTGCATTATGCCAGCGAAACATATTCAATTGCTGCCGCGCAAAGTGGACGCGCGAGGTGCAGTCGCGCGTGGAGCAACGTGCAACGACACAGCATGTCCTGTGTGTTTTTGCTTTGCCTTTGCTTTGCTGCACTTTACGCTCAACGCTTCGAGCGAATCGGCGATCGGGTGGTCGCAACAGACACAACACATTATTGCCAATATTGAGTGGGAAAAACACCGAAGGTTGGGTTGGCCCGGAAAGGTCGTAGTCCAGCGCTCAAGAAAACAGTAACAACCAGTCGCACCGGAAACCGTTGGATCGTTTATAGATGGCCACCTTCTACTCGTGGGCGGGAAAAAACGATAGGACAAAAGAAACGGCACTGAAAGAATGAAAAAAAAAAAAAACAAAACCACACGGAAGGAGCGACCGACCTGATCCTAACAAATCGATTACATTATGGTTTCCGTTTCCTGCTGCAGTTCGATAAAGGGGGTTTCCTTTTCGCCTCTCCGCTGATAAACGATGCCGGTGCATCGTGCCATGCATTCGTGCGGTGTTATTTTGTTGTCCGATGGTGCCCTTTGGCGTGCGGTTAAGTGTGGGGCGTTGTTTTTCTCATACCGGTCGCACGGTGAATAATGTTGATCGATTTGTACGGTTCCGATGGGAGTTTAGTGTTTAATGCGCATTAAGTTACCTAATGAACCTGCTGAACCGGTACTCGGCTGGTTTGGCTTTCCGGGCACTCCAACTGACCAGACAAATTGCATCGCGTTGCAGGACTGCCCAGACCGCGAACAGGACTTCCGCAAGCAGCAGTGTTCGGCGTTCAATGATGTCCCGTTCGAGGGTCACCGGTACCAATGGGTGCCGTATACACGCGCCCCAAATCCCTGCGAGCTGAATTGTATGCCCGTCGGTGAGCGGTTCTACTATCGGCATCAGGCAAAGGTCACCGACGGAACGCGCTGCAGCGATGAATCGTTCAACGTGTGCGTTGACGGCACCTGCCAGCCGGTGGGTTGCGACATGATGCTAGGATCACAGGCGAAGGAGGACAAATGCCGCATTTGTCGAGGGGATGGCAGCAGTTGCAAGACCGCTGCCGGTTTGCTGGACGCCAGCAACCTGCAGGTCGGCTACAACGATCTACTTCTTATCCCGACCGGTGCCACGAACGTGCTGATCAGTGAGCGAGCGCCTTCGAATAATTATCTCGCGATTCGGAACCTGACCGGGTTCTACCACCTGAACGGCAACTATCGCATCGATTTCCCTCGCTCGATGCACTTTGCCGGATGTGATTGGCACTACGAGCGACGTCCGCAGGGTTTCGCGGCACCTGATCGGCTTACGTGCCTTGGTCCGACAACGGAATCGGTCTACCTGGTGCTGCTGTCGCAGGATCGAAACGTGGGTGTTAACTACGAGTACAGCGTATCGTCAAAGTCGGCCCCAGTTGACGAGCCAGACAGCTACTCCTGGATGCACACGGCGTTCGAACCGTGCACTGTTAGCTGTGGTGGTGGCGTACAAACGCGTAATGTTACCTGCAACAGCCGCAGTTCGTTGCGTGAAGTCGATGAGGGTCTGTGCAATTCGAGCGATAAACCAGCGACCTCGCAGAAGTGTGGTCAGCAGTCGTGCCCGCCACGCTGGTTCGAAGGTCCTTGGAGCAACTGTTCGCATCCGTGCGGTTCCGAGGGCAAACAAACGCGCGAGGTTTACTGCGAGCGAGTGGCAGAAGATGGGTATGTAAACCGACGCGCTTAAGCTCCCACGCAGGTCGAATAAAACTGATCAACCTGTCTTGCAACCCGTTTACAGTGAAACTAAGAAGCTGGAAGAAGACGAATGTTTACAGCTGGTGGGTAACAAGCCGGCCACGGAGCGTGAATGCAACCAGGGCCTTATCTGTCCCGAGTGGCACGTCGGACGTTGGACTCCGGTAGGTATCCATGTGCCGGTGTCTTTTAGGGCATTTCTAGGTAATTCGAATCGCCGGTTAAGAAACGCCTTTACTATGCTATCCTGTAGTGCAACAAGCTGTGCGGTGAGGGCGAGCGGACGCGTAAGGTGACCTGCTTCCGGAAGGAAAACGGACGCATCACGGTGCTGGAGGACGACGAGTGCATCACGGAAAAGCCAGCGGTCAGCGAGAAGTGCATGCTGCGACCGTGTGAGGGTGTCGATTACATCACATCGTCCTGGACAGGGGTGAGTAACAACGTGCATCGTGCATCCTCATGTCGAAAATGCACAAAAGTGCAGCTTTCTGCTCATAAACGGCACGAATAATCGAACATGTCGCGTGCATGAAGTGTGTTGCTGAGTTGCATACCTTTAGGCGCATACACCAAGCTAAACTGCAGGCGGAAACTGCATGTCATGTGGCGTGCTTTTAGAAGGAGTTTTGGCAGGTTGACATGCTTCTTAATCGTAACTTTTCTCTCTGCCAACCAGTGTGACGAGTGTGGAGCAACGATGGAAACCCGCACGGTACACTGCGCCTCGAAGTCGGGAACCGTCTACAACGCGTCCTTCTGCGCCGATCGTCAGCTGCCTGAGTTGCGCCGCGAATGCAAGCTAACCCCGTGCGAGTTCCAGTGGTACACATCCCAGTGGAGCAAGTGTTCGGCCGTCTGTGGTAAAGGGCTGCAAACGCGCACGGTTGTGTGCGGAATGTTCGATGGGCAATCGCTGAAGCGAGCGGACGACGATTACAAGTGCGATGCCGATCAGAAACCCGAGAAGGAGCGTGAATGTGATGGCCCACCGGAGTGTCCTGGTCAGTGGTTTACCGGACCGTGGACCGACTGCGATAAGAGCTGCGGTGGTGGCGTAATGTCGCGTAAGGTGGTGTGTCTTGCGAACGGAACCGTCGTACCGGAGACGAACTGCGATGTGGACAAGATTCAGATGGCGACGGAGAGCTGCAACAAGCACGATTGCACTGAGGACGAAGTCATTCCGGTGGAAGTGGGCAGTACGCAGCCGGCAGAGGACGATTACGATGAGGATGAGCTGTGTGACGATGAAGGTGATGGTGATGAATCCGACACGGAGAAGGACGAAGGATCAGCTATGGGTTTGGGCTCTACCGAGGGCCAGGATGGCGTTATGATGGTCACCGTGGACACCACTCTTGTGGACGGTGTTGAGTTGGGAAGCAGTGATGGCACTACGGAGACTTCCTTCGAAACGGACGAGGTTATGATGAGCGATGCGACAGGATTCGAAACTGGAGCAACAGATGCGGATGGTGTGACCACGCAGGCCAGTGTGGAAGGATCGGGCGATGCTAGCAGCTCTGCTTTGGACGTATCTGAGGGTTCGGGAGACGATTCCGAGCTCACGACAGTGGCAACGGCTTCCAGGGCTTCGGAGGATGCAGCTTCGAGCCAGTCGGACAGCTCAACGGAATCAGCAGCTTCATCTGGCAGTTCGATGGAACCAGCGAGTACTTCTCCAGCCGTTAGTGCGGAAAGCTCTACTGAAATGTCGGATGCAGTGACCGAGAGTAAATCATCCTCAGTGGACGACTCTTCGGTGACAGCTACGACGGAAAGCGCTACGACGACGGATTCTTCGACGGACTCCACGACGGATGTGACGGAAACGTCCACCAGCTCTACTGACCTTGACCTGACCTCCACCGATGTCAGTGCGACGACGGTCGATGCATCCAGCACGATGGACGCTTCGACCACGGACATGCCGCAAACAACCACCGACAGCGAGCTACTGAGCACTACGGATGCATCCGAGCAGCTGACGACACCCGTTTCTGTCGCCGGAGGATCCTCGGATGGTGCAACCACCGACGAAAGCTCCACCGATTCAAGCACTAAGCTGATGGATGGTTCCGAATCCACCGACGCACCATCGGTACCATCGTCTAGCGAGTCCGCAATGACGACGGAATCGGTGTCCGGAGGATCTACGGAAGAATCCGCAACATCGGTCTCGACCGACGACAGTTCGACGATGGTCGAAACAGCGGAATCTTCTGCTGCTAGCGGCTCAACGGATGATTTCACTGGCTCCACCGTGACCGAAGATGGTTTGGATGAAACGACGTACGATATTTGGGCTTCCTCGACGAGCGCCACCGACTCGGAGACCGACATGGACACCGAAAGCAGCACACCGTACACGTTGTCCTCGATCATCGCTAAAGAGCAGAAACCGCGCAAGTGTAAACCACGCCCGAAGGTGCCACAGTGTGCTAAATCCACGCACGGATGTTGTCCTGACGGAAAAACCAAAGCCACGGGACCATTCCTCGAGGGTTGCACCTTGGCGGAAACGTGCAAGGATACGAAACACGGTTGCTGCCCCGATGGAGTGTCCCCGGCAAAGGGCGTCAACAGTAAGGGCTGTCCGAAGCCGGATTGTGACGATACGCTGTTCGGATGCTGCCCGGATAAGGTCACACCGGCTGAGGGCAACGACATGGAAGGTTGTCCAGTTGAGACGACGACTGTTGCCGGATGTACGGCCGCGAAGTTCGGTTGCTGTCCTGATGGCACTAGCGAAGCGAAGGGCGCCAATGGTAAAGGATGTCCTGGAGCTGTCGTGGAGGAGGATAAGGACACGCCCTCTGGCACGGATGCACCTCAACCGGTCGATGGAGCTACTGTGGAGGGTTGCTCGAACACCGAGCATGGTTGCTGTCCGGATAACAGCACCGCTGCGAGTGGCCCTGATGGAAAGGGTTGTGAAGCGTGCAGCCAAGAACCGTTCGGATGTTGTCCCGATGGAAAGACGCCAGCACACGGATACAACGGTGAGGGTTGCTGTCTGGCAACACCGTACGGGTGTTGCCCGGATAACGTGGTTGCAGCGCAAGGTCCCGACCAGCAAGGATGCGATTGTCAGTACGCACCATTCGGGTGTTGCCCCGACAACAAGACCTCAGCTCGAGGACACGATAACGAGGGTTGTGGCTGTCAGTACGCCCGGCACGGTTGCTGTCCGGATCGGGAAACGGAAGCGAAGGGTCCGAACGCGGAAGGATGTCCTTGTCACGCGCATCAGTTCGGATGCTGCCCGGATGGGGTCACACCGGCAAAAGGACCTCACAGTCAGGGTTGCCACTGTACGCACAGCGAGTTCAAGTGCTGTTCGGATGGGAAAACACCCGCCAAGGGACCGGATGGTGAGGGTTGTACGTGCGCGGACAGCAAGTACGGTTGTTGCCCGGATGGTGCGAGCGAAGCGCAGGGTAGCAAGTTCGAGGGCTGCACGGAGGTCCCGGAATCACCGCAGAAGGCGTGCGCTTTGCCGAAGGACAAGGGTCCATGTCATAACTACACCGTGCGGCATTTCTTCGACGTCGAGTACGGTGGATGTGGCCGGTTCTGGTATGGTGGGTGCGATGGCAACAATAACCGGTTCGATTCGGCGGATGAGTGCAAGACCATCTGCGAGACGCCCACCGGCAAGGATGTGTGCCATCTGCCGAAGATCAGTGGCCCGTGTACGGGCCATTACAACATGTGGTACTACGACGCGGAACGGAACATGTGCGCTCAGTTCACGTACGGCGGATGTCTGGGAAATGCGAACCGGTTCGAGAAACTCGAGGACTGCAAGGCGCTGTGCAGCGTGGACGATTCGAAGCGTAAGTGTGCCGTACCGTTCCGGCCGCAAGAGGTCCTTCCGGGCTTTCATTTCGGTGTTTCAACCTACGCTTCTGTACGATCGTTTCAGCGCCCTGCGAGCAACCGATGGATGCTGGCCCGTGCAATGGAACGTTCGAGCGGTGGTACTACGATAAGGAGTCGGACGCGTGTCATCCATTCCACTTCGGTGGGTGCAAGGGCAACACGAACAACTACGCGACGGAACCCGCTTGCTACTATCACTGCAAGAAGCCCGGCGTGCACAAGCGTAAGTATCGGTCGCGTTTGCGCGCGGTTGCGCATGCATCAGCGTTGTTGTTGCGTGCTTGTTCCACGCATGCACGTTTACTCGTTTACGTTGGCGTTGGCGTTGGTTTGTCTGCACTACATCTTCTCTCTCACTCTGTCTGTATGTCTGTGTCTGTGTCTGTCTGTCTTCCATGGTGTGTGGCTGTTTTGCTTTCTTTGCGCTTCGCTCTAAACGCCCTTTTTTCGCCCTTCGCGCGTGCTGTGCGTCCTTGCGCGTGCTGCAGCAAGCTGCAGCGAACCGCTGGATGTGGGCGGGTGTGAAGCCCAGCAGCCACGCTGGCACTTTGCCCGGGACAGTAACAAATGCATGCCCTTCTACTATACCGGTTGCGGTGGCAACGAGAACCACTTTGTCTCGCGCGACCAGTGCGAGGAGCAGTGCCCACCGAAGGTTGGTAAGTAGTGCGCACCCTCGGTCAGGAAAGGGGTCAGGAATGGAACGGGGGGCGCGGGCGATGCGTACACCCGATGTACACCCTCACCTTTTCCGGCTACCCCACACCCTGCATCCAGAAAAGGTCCCATTTTCCCTCATTTCCCGCGGGAAATGTGAGCGGAAAAAGGCGCGAAAACGCTGAGTGAACGAAATTTATGCTCCTCTCGAAATTAAAAAAAAAACCCCTCAAACCGGTTCGGTTTGGTGAAACCGTTTCGTTTTTTTGGCAAGCAAACATCCCCATTTTGGCGACATCCATTCGGCCGGCACAAACTCGCCTTGCACCGCATTGCATTTCAGCTTTTGGGGGCGACATTTCAAAACCACGTTACTAACACGCTCTCGGTGGGAAACTCCTTTTACGGAACTAAACACCTCGTACACCTGCTCAGTAACCTCCCCCCCCCCCCCCCCGGGTGGTCAGCATGCCACCCTCACACACACACATACACACACACGCACCTGCTAATCGGGATTTTTGCTTATTTTTTCATCTTCCGCGGTGCTGCGTTTCGGGTGTTCCAGAAAAGGACACCTGCTTCCTGCCGGCGGAGATCGGCGAATGCCAAAACTACACCGCCCACTGGTACTTCGACACGAAGGAGGAACGCTGCCGGCAGTTCTACTACGGCGGTTGTGGTGGCAACGGAAACAACTTCGTCGACGAGCGGTCCTGCGCCAACCGGTGCATGGATGATGGTACGAAGCGTGATCGCGAACCGGTTCCCGAACCGGTTGGGCCAGGTTCAGCACCATCGCCGTTCGATCGCACCCACTGCCAGTTGCCGATGGATAATGGTGATCGCCAGTGCAGCCAGTACGTGGGACGATTCCATTACGACACGCGAACGGGCGGCTGCTCGGTGTTCACTTACACCGGATGTGGTGGTAACGAGAACAACTTCCTGTCCGTTGAAGCGTGCGAACAAGCTTGCGGGAGTCCGCAGGATGTCTGCCAGCTGCCTCACGCGTACGGTGAGTGCGATGGTAACGAAGAACGGTGGTTCTACGAACCGCACGAGCAACGCTGCGTACACTTTGCGTACAGCGGTTGTGGCGGAAATGGCAACAACTTCCGCAGCGCGGACGAATGTGAGCGTAGCTGTGGTAAACCGGTTGATATGGACATGCGTGGACCATCCGAGTCACTGCCAAGCGGCACCAATGTCAGCCGTTGTGAGGATGCACCCGACTTTGGCAATGGCGACGGTGATGGGGAGTTGATTCTGTTCTACTACAACGCCGAACGGCGCTCGTGTGAGCGTTTCCGGTACAGCGGTGCCGGTGGAAATGCGAACCGGTACGGATCGGAGGAAGAGTGCGAACGTGTCTGTGGAGTTTATCGCGGCATGGGTAAGGCTTGAGTTTTTTTTAGTTTGCTTCAAAAAGGCACATCCACTACCTATTTACCATATCTCTAATGCATCTTGCACTACCTTGCAGATGTATGTGCGGATCGAATGGATGCGGGTCAGTGTGGTGACAGCATCCCGAAGTACTACTACGACCTGAGGACGCATGCGTGCTACGCGTTCAACTACAGCGGCTGCGAAGGCAATGGAAATCGCTTCGTTAGTGCAGAGGAATGCGAAGGAACCTGCGTCCATCAACGTCACCGACCGGAAGTGGATGACACTGGTAAGTTTGAGCGGGTGTGTGCAAAGGTGAAAGCATCCTGAAGCACTTCTATAGCACCCGGGAACTCTCGAAAGGGTTGGGACAATTCGAACACGTTTTTAGGTCTAGGACTGCTCTGGCGACATGCCGATACTCAACCGTTTCCGTCTTTCCTTTGTTCGTGTGTGTGCTCTGTGTGTGTGGTTATTGATGACAGTAGAGAGGTTGGCCGTTTGCAAGCTCCAGGTTGACAGGGGTGCCCATGGTGGTTGTGGAAACCGGAACCGCGTGAAACACCGGAAGCGATGGTACTACGATGCGGAGCGAGAAACCTGCTTCGCCTTCCGGTACAGTGGATGCGGCGGCAATGAGAACAATTTCCACTCGTACGTCGCCTGTCGGGCGTACTGTAGCTTCGAATGTAAGTCGATCGTGCTCAAGACCTGGGCTAGGTTCAGCTATCGGTCATCAGCTATCGCTATACGTGGCTCGAACTGCAGCTTTGTCAGGTGCTTCGACTTTGATGTGTGGTTCTATCTGTGGCTTTCTCGTGGCGGTCATTTTCTTCGCAGGAGCTGGTTGTGGGATGTGGGATACGTGTGTGTGTGTGCTACTGATACCTGACAGATGTCAACCTCTCAAATCCCAAATATGATTGGCGAGAAGTCGTAGAAGGCTGGGAGCTAACGAATTCATTGGGATATCACAGTCATCAACCTTCACTCAACCATCTCATTGGAGTGCTCTACTTTGATCAGATCATCACACCCATCGACTACCCATCTGTTATTAGCTGCATTTCTCTTTCCACTCTCTCGCTCTCTCTCTCTCTCTCTCTCTCTCTCTCTCTCTCTTTCTCGTGTACTGATCATTTTCCCTTCGATGGGCTATGGCTTCACTTCTTCGCTCAGCCATCCAGCTCGATGGCTCAGTTAAGCCTCCACAGCTGATGGCGAGCGGTGCAGAAGTACGCGAATCATTGTTGCCTTGGTGACTAACGACCATCTTCATGGCATCCTTTACTGCCGTCCATCGTTAAACAATCGTTCTATGTGAAATATGTCCGCTAGGCGTTGACTGCTGCGCCCATGAGCCTAATGTTTCGAATCACACACTCACCCCCGTATGGTGTTTTGCTTTTCCGGCTCCTCACAGCTAACGCGGTAAATCCCTGCGAGCAGTACGAAACCGAATGCAGCCAGCTGGGATGCCAGTACGGTCTGGCCAAGTCGTACGATCCCGCCAACGGATGTGAACGGTGCCAGTGCAATGATCCTTGTGCCGATTACTACTGCCCACCTGGCACACAGTGCGTCGTCGACGTGCAGGGTGCCGAACCGGCCGTTGGCAGTGGTTCTGAGTTTGTCGGTGTGTGCCGTCCCTCGCAGAAACCGGGCGAATGTCCTCAGCTGGGTAACGCCACGACTCACTGCAACATCGACTGCCACTCGGATGCGGACTGTCGCGGTAACAACAAGTGCTGCCAGGCAGGTTGTGCACGACTTTGTATCAATCCGGTCACGCGTCCGGCCGTTCCATCTGGTCCGGTGCAACCAGGCGTACCGACACCCACGGTGCTGGAGAATGTACCGGAAGAGGAGATGGACATCAAGTCGGAGGAAGGTGGTACCGCGACGTTGCGTTGCTTCGCGACCGGTTTTCCGCCTCCTTCGATTCAGTGGCGCAAGGGACAAATTACGGTAGGTGCATCATACAGCAGGTGTTCAGGTGTGTGCAGATGATCAAGTGATCTTTCGTTTCGTTCGCTAGCTCAACACTGCCCAGGGACGATACGCGCTCACCTCAACCGGAGACCTGCAGATTGTGCAACTGCATCGTACTGACAGCGGCACGTATGTGTGCATCGCGGACAACGGTGTTGGATCGCCGGTGATGCGCGAAATTCAGCTGACGGTGAAAGGTAAGTGCGGCCTTCCCTTCGACGGCTTCTCGATCTGTCGCGATCGAAACAAACGCGACTGTAACTAAACCACTTCCCCCACGAAAAAAAGGACAACACGCTGCACTAACAATGCACTTTCGATGTACTAATGCTCGGTTTTCTCTTCGATCGGTTGTTCTCTTCCTGCTGGCTTCCTGCTGTCTTTCCCGCGCGGACCAACACAATCGCGGGTGGTGTGATCCTTGACTAACACAAACACACTCCGGGTGGTGGTTGGGATTTCGTAAATGGGGTGTTCGTAAATGGTGGCTTTCCTGTTGCATCCTGTTGCACCACTGCACACACTAACACCGCACGCACGCACGCACGCACGCTTGCTCGTTGGCTCGCGTACACTCAGACCCAGTACCACGGGACGCCTACATCGCCGGCAAATTGAACGATTCGCAGATCGTGGAGCTAGATCAGCCAGCCACGTTGCGATGCCTGGCCGGTGGTTACCCGAAACCGGTTGTTACTTGGTGGCGCGAAACGTTCATGATGCCGCTGGTGATGGTGAACCGCGACTTTTCGCTGCATTTTGCGAGCGTCCGCCTGCAGGACCTGGGTTCGTACGTGTGCCAGGCGTACTCCGGTGCCGGTAAGGGTATCTCACGTATGGTCACGATGCTGGCGCACGGACCTGTCACACCGACCAGCCCGGTGGATGAGAAGTACCTGAAGTACATCGTCAACGAGCGCCCGGTCGCAACACGACCACCGGTGGACCGTCGTCCTTCGCGGCCACGTCCTCCGGTCGTCCCGATTCCACCGGTTGTTGTCCGCACGCCAGGTAAGTGCCCGGTGTCTGTCTCTCTATCACTGTTGCCTGTAACTAAATTTGCTGTTTAGAGAGAGAGAGGGCTTGGATTTACGTCAATAGGTCAATGGGAAAACGGGCCAGTGTGAGTGATCGGTTAGAGGACGAGGTTTTCCCTCGAATCCGAGCCACTGGCCCGTTGGATGTGGTATGATCGTGTACTAAAACGTCTTCTTGTGTGTCTTTGCTTCACCTTTACACGCTCTCAGTGCCGGTGACGGTCACGTTGCACTTCCCGCAGGGCCGTGATCTGATGCCGAACAGCAACTTCACGATCAACTGCACCGTGGATGGGTATCCGAGGCCGACGGTGAACTGGTTCAAGGATGGGCAGATGATGGTACCGACCGATCGCGTGCACATCACCGACACGAACATGCTGACCGTGACGGGAGCGATACCATCCGACAGTGGCCAGTACAAGTGCCTGGCGAGGAACGACCACTCGGAAGCATTCCAGGAAAACAGTATACGCGTCGAAGGTATGTCCCGAGGTGGCAGAAAAGACTCACGAAAGAAGCTCGCTTGCTTTCCTGGCACGTTTGTACAATCTCTCTCTCTCTCTTTCGCAGGTGTGTACGTGCCGCCGGGATGCACTGACAACACGCTGTTTGCCAAGTGCGACCTCATTGTCGCTGGGCACTACTGCAACCACAAGTACTACTCCCGGTTCTGCTGCCGCTCGTGTACGCTGGCGGGGCAGATTAATGTAAGCAACCGTTACCGTTAAACTCGCGTGCCATAGCAGTGGAGTGGACCTCTGGAAATCCCAGCAAAAATACTGCAGATGCAACCATGATGGCACTAGGCCATTCGTTCGTGGATGGAAAGCAAAATGGAGAGAAAGATAGAGAGCAATAGAACAGTAAAGAATGGCAAAAGAACCAGCACCAACCATCAGCAACAACAAAAATGGTCCGCTGGTCCAGCACATCAGCACCGCATCGCGCTGCTATTTATTTCTGTTCCCTAGCGTAGTCTGCTGCCCTTCGTGGTTGCGTGCGAGGGAAATCGAGGGCTCACATTGCGCAAACTCTCTCGTCCGCAGGGAAACCAACGTCCTGCTACGATCGCTTGATGATGGTGGCATTTAAACCAAAACCTCGGATCTGGTGCGAATCTTCGAGCCGAACAATTTAGTGACAATGTTTAGACGTAGTAGTTTTGTAGTTCTGTACCGTTGCTGTAGGATAACGTTAGCGTAGCGGACTAATTTTTCTGTAGCCCACGTAATGGTAACCACGATGGTGGTCATGATGTTAAGTGTTCAGCTCGTAAAAGTCAAAGGAATCAAACAAAACCACACAGATTCGCTTTTGCGCTATGCAAAAAAAATACATCTGAAATCAATTAGTCTGGTAACTTACAGCTCGTATGATAAGCACGCAACAAATGGCGGCCTAACAAGCTTAGAAAATCATACAATACACACACTCACTCTCTCACACACAGGCATGTCGAGCATGTTTGCGGAAAATTGCCTCCCCTGTTGCTATCTGTAAATAATTTATTTCCAACAATCAACCCTTCCGATTCCACTGTAGAGAATATCAATCTGCCCGGCGATGGAGACGCAGAAAAATTGAGCAGGAAAAAAATTAGCCCATAAAAGCAAGCTTGGTAATTGATTGATAGAAAATAATAAACAAATGAAATCGAATGAAAAAAAAATAGTATAATTTATCAATTCTGCACGCGCTCGATGACAAACGTAAGCGATGGGCTATGTTGTATTAAATGCAATTCATGGAATGAAAATCGATTAGCACAAATTCCGCTACAAACCGCTTGTGCAACGAGGTGTAAACTGCTCTCTTATTCTGCTAACGGCAGCAGAATGCAATTCCGGAACACATTGTTTAGAAAACATATGCAACGCATACACAAATACATGCTTTGTGCTTGATAGTTATTTCTCCTGCGTGGAGATGTATTTTTTTTACTTCTTCGGCAAGTAAGCTTAGTAGAATATTTAACGCGCCTGTTTGAAATGATCAAACATAGAAGCTCCACCTCGGAAGCCCTGTAAACTATTTACGGCACTGATGCCTAAATCTTTTCGATGTCTCCCGAAGGACACTTGTACCACCGCTCAACACATCACAGGAAATCGTCTCTCTTGCAGCAGCAAAACACGCGCCGTAACTGCTCCCGGACCGCGAAGCCTCCCTTCGGTGGCAACAGCTCCAGGTTCTGCGAATCGTCATCCTCGTCCAGCGTATCGTTGTCCAGGTAGTCGTCCTGCCCAGCGGCACCACTGCCACGGTTAAGAATTTTCCGGTAGCCCTTGTTGTCCGACAGCTTGCGGCACTGCTCGAAATCGAGATCCTCGTTGTCCGACTCGATTGTCATCTCCTGGATGCTGAACGTGTCGGACAGCTCCTGGCGGGTGTTCGCACTCCCACTGGTTTTGCGGTTGTTGCGCGGAAAAAAGGACACATTCTCCAGATCGTCGTCACTGTTGAAGCCCGTGTTGACGTCCACCAGCTGATGGTTTTCCCGGCCGCCCGGTATCGGCAACCGAGATATCGGTATGAGGCTGTTGATCTTTGGCGCGTGTTCCTGAGCGTCCTGCAACCAAAACCACTCTTAGTAAGTACGGCTCCACTCAGCTAGCATGTCACGTGAATGCACCCCGAATAGTCTCACCTGCCCGTCCTGGTGGTACATCTGCTTGTAGTTGCGTTTGGCGCGTTCGACCTTTAGCTCGAGCTTCCGTTGCAATATCTTGCACGTGCTCAGCTGCGCGGCCGGGTTGTGGTCGTGTTGCGAACCATCGTTTCCGTTCACACCGGTAGGTGCCGTGGCACAGCTTGACGCAACCGAGGAAGACGCGAACGAATCGGTGCTGTTGTCACTCGTCAGCACTTTGCGGCCAGGACGATGGTCCGAATCCAGCACTGGAGCAGTGGCCAGCGCCGCTGCTGCTCGGGCTGGATCAAGCTTTTCGCCGGGATTCTCAAACACCACATCGAAATCGTTCAGCTTCGTGTAGATATCACTTTCTGCGTCCGAGTCCAGGACGCCATTCTTAACAGCTGTTGGCTGGAGAAGGTGAAAGCCATCACATTACGTCAATGCGGCCTTCGAGACACGCTCTACACCCTCAGGATGGTTTCTTCACTTACCGTTGTGTTGTTAACCAGCTGGTTCTCTCCAAACCTCGCCAACTCATCGATGAACAACGACTCCAGCTTGTCGCCGCTCTCGATTCCACTGTCGTCCATGAACATGTTTTCCGCCGATTATTGATACCAAACACAGAACAATTGCATGGGGTGCATTGTCTTTGTTGTTTTTACGGACACAACTTCACCTACTCAGTGTTTACTGCGAGCTGTCAGTAGGCTACTCGTTCACGGAATTATCGATTTTTGCGACTGTTTTCAAATTCACATATGATTCGGACTGACATAGCACGTGGCAGTGCGCAGGCGCCTCGCACAAACGCGGTAGTTCCGTAACGGAACGTCCAATTACAAGGTGTAAAAAATTCAAATCGCTTACTAATAAGCTTCTGTTTTTAAGAAACCAAGTTGTGTAATATAAATGATTTCACATGTTTTAGCATAATTGATATCGATAGATATTTAAGGAAACTTTAGCATAATTGATATCGATAATTTATAAGGAAAGGTATATTGAAAAAAGAAAGAAAAGCTATTATTATTCCTGTTATTTTAAATTTTATGTAACGAGTTTATTTCCGATAATTTTGATCTAGGAGCATGTAGCAGACTAATAAGTAATATCTAATCCAAGTTCATTGTAAGACAGACTCCTTGCAGCACCCAAAGACTATTGTGTTCCTCGGTGTAAAGATCGGCTTCAAAAACCAACCCGACACCCATGGCGTTGCGTCGTTGCGACGTCGTGTACACCGGAGTTCGGAATGTGTTCTAAGCGATAAAAAAAAACAAATAAAAACAAACATTGACCGTTAGTAATGAGTGAGTAATGTTAAGTCTTTCTAACTCAGTTAATATCTGCAGACCAAGCAGACTGTGAAGCTTTCAATCGAACCCCCGGCTTTGGGAAAAAATGGTCAACTAACCAGCAGCAACAACATATACAATTTGCTATTCCCAAGGCGAGAATCGTGCCACAAAGCTGATGGAAAATGCCAACGGTGGCGCTCGGCAGGATAAATCGAAATGTTTATCAAACTCGGTATGTGACGGCGGCAACATAATCAAATAAAATGGTCGGGAACGCGTTTACTTACTTGTAATTTCAGGCGGTGTGTTTCTATCGGAACAATCGAGAGCACGGGCAACGGTTCGACCAGCACTTTTGGAGTCGAACGTGTCAGACATCGGTTTTCCGCATCCCAGCGTGCGCCCTGCAGGAACAAACCGGTCACGTAGCAGCCCTGCATTTATCACCATCATCCAGCAAGCGACACCGACAGTGGTCCGATGTTTCCATTCCGTCGGCAAGATGCGAGCGCACAGGAAATACCAACCAATAACGAGAAAAAAAGAAATGTACAGAAGTGGAAGCATGAACGTACAAATAAGACAAATTGCATACGGCTGGGAATAGGACGGACTTGATGCACGCAGCGGAATCAAGCAGCACTGCAGATAGCAGGGAGCTGTCGGAACAATTTTGCAACAAACAAAAATTGCGGCTGGTTCTTTGCCAGCTGCGTGATGAAACGATGTGGAATGTGATTTTTTTCCTCATTTTGAATTCTTATAATAAAGTTTACCGCTCTCAAAAAGCCGTGTGTTTAATTGTGACGCAACCCCTATAAAGCTGGAGAATTTTCCGGCAGATTCATATCAACAAATGTTTAATTGATTGCTCATTGACATTTGGAGCATAAATTATGTTTGTTGGCAAATCGCATACATCAAACAGTGGCTATTTGCTACACCACATTATCACTGTAATCGATCACTTGTACAGTGGTTGGGTTATTCGATTTAGCTTTTCCAGGCTCCATGCTACCATTCACAACGCCATACTAGTGAGTGGGTATGCGACGATTGGCTGAACGATTCAATTTGAGGGATTGAAATTCTGACTCAAGCAGTGTCCATATTGAATTACGGGCAGTTATCTTCAGCGCATTGCACCCGATAAGCGAGAAGTATCGCAAACAGCACAGCAACGATGAGAATGTTGCAGCCAATCTCCGTTATACCGAGGACGACCTCACACCACCGGTTGGAGCTGGCAAGAAAAATGTCTTTAACACCACAGGCTACGGAAGTGATTTGATTCAATCCAAATCCAAACGGCCAACCGTCGGAGCGCAATGGTAATATATCGCCAGTGCCGCTGGCTACATGCAGAGAAGCCGGAGTTCTTAGCATCTAATCGAATTGCAATCCAGGAAGCAAAGCGATGGCAAAACTGTTCTGCATTCCACGTATGTGTGTGCTGCAGGCTACCAAGAGCGCAGAATCGAGCTGGAACTAATCTTATGGATTTAATGAAATCGTTGAGAAAGAGATTAATCCAAATTGATTTACCGCTTCAGGCCGCTCTTCGATTTCGTCCTCGCGCAAAAATCTCGTGACGGTCGTGAACAGTGTCGAACGATCCAGCGGCCAATTGTTCTTGCGGCAGGCGATCTGAAACAGAAATAATGTAGAGCAAAGACCAAAACAGATGGGATAAGTGGGCGGATATGAAGCTAATCGATGATATGCAAATGGCGTAGAAAATGATGGGAAACAAATTGAAAACATTTAATACCATCTCAGAGAGAGCAACCAAAAAAGACGGACAATCGATGTCCGATTCCATAACTGTATGCTTCATTTATTAGCAAAGTTGACATGTTACAAAGCCGTGGATGTTGCTCATAAACCCATTCTTATCAAGCCTTCTATAACTAGTACGGTTAAGGTTATCCTCACTATCGTAGATAGTGCTTAATCGCGTAACAATTAGTCTTAGTTTTTAGCAGTTGCATACAGCACAAAGAACGTTATAAAGCATACATTAAAGAAACTCTCAAACACCCGGTAAGAGACTGACAAAATATCCCTCCAAAAACGTGTGTTTTAGTGGTTTCAACATCAAACAGACCAAACCAAATATACGTTGTTTCAACACCTCATTTTAGTCTATGCCCATCGGAAGGACGCGTGATTTATTTGTTGTTTGTTTAATTTACCTGAATTAACGCGGTCAAATAACTTTCCGGTATATGCAATCCAGACATCCACATCACCAGCGGTTCACCAGACACTGACCAATATTTATACTGTTGCGACCGTCGCTACTCGCATACATGTTAGAAAAAAAGTGAAAACCATGAACGGATCGGAAAAGAAAGTAAAAGGTATGGGAAATTGTCATGAAAAAGTAAAGTACAATTACAGATTTGATATGCCTGATACACATAAGTATAGAACATCGATTCACTGGCGAGAGTAAATGCAAATAAATTCATTCAGATAGATTGTAAATGAATCGGATTCTACTATAGTTAGAAGTGCAGAAAGACCAATATTGATGACTTACGGGACTCGTCAAAGTTAGAGGATTATGTTCTACTTACCAGTAAATGTTCTATCCAGTCACCCAGTTGCTTGCAGGTAGCAGGAGCCAACTTTCTCCAATCATCCGGCAGCTGACCGTTAAATAATGCATGAGCAACGTTGTCGAGTATCGCATCCATACCAATCTCGCCAGCCAGCGCCTTTCGGAGCTGGTTCAGCGTGTGATCCATCCGCTGGATCAGTCGATTGTACCGTTCCAGCTCCTGTAGCAGCACGACGCAGATGGGTGTGATGTTGACCTGGTACGCCTTTTTCACTCGCCAAATATCGAACGGCTTTGGCAGTTTTTTCAAAATGTCCACCGCTGCCCTGTCGATAAACTCGTCCCGGCTGATGCCACCCGTATCCGCACCTGATGACGAAGCGATTATATAGTCAAGGATAGCGCTGGGTCGTCGGCATAGTTTCATGCCTTAATGTCATTGTTGAGGCGTAAAATTTCAAACATGCGCTTCGCCCGTGACTTGCCAAAAAGCTCTTGACAATGTCGACAAGTGTGATTGATGACCAAACACAGCGTGATACAAGAGCTCGCTAGAATAAGGTTTCAACGTTCAACGTGTGTGCATGTCCATTAATCAACAAAATGAGCTCATTTGCTGAGAGCAATGTGGTGATATTGTAATCATCGATTAACGTGCTGTTTATTTAAAGTGCCGTTATATTTAATCATGATTCATCAAACATGTAACATGCTGACAAAAATCTGGAAATGTCACTAGGATAAACCTTAAATACTGATCTACCAAATTAAAACAAAATTCAACAACTTTTTCATTAATGTGTATAGGTAGCATTAGCGGACATACTTACCGACTTCGTTCAAAATGGAATGAACAAACGTATTTCCTAGGCAAACTATCCCACAAAAAGGTCACACAAATCAGTTATGCATAATTAGAAAGATCGTAGAGTTAAATGGAAATCCTTTACAATTGGATTGAATTTACAAAGACTTAGGATGGCTGGACGAAAAACCTAAACCTTATGTAATATGACTAATTTTTTTAAACCATCGTAGTATTCGTTAATTATTAGTTACTAATGTTGCTAATAGGCAAATTGTTCAACACTTACCTGTTTGTGGCTGTAAATCAATGAGATGTGTCCAGGTTTCACGAACTGCTGTTGAATAATATCCAATTTCTGCATTCGAATGTAATCCAAACACTTCCGGTGTATTGTTGAGTGGTAGTTTGTCAATTGCAACTATATTAAAAAAAGGATATTGAATAATTACAGTTTCCAATCGCGCAGCAGTGTATTGCAAGCTCTTACCGATGAATTCATCCCTGTTGGGAGCGACAATTGGAGCATAAGTGTATGTTTCATCCCCGTAAAAAGTAAACGGTTGAAATGTGTCGAAAAGAAAGTCTCCCATGTACTCATCCATGTACGTTTTTACCACACGTCTGTCGAAATCGTCAATTACTCGCCCACCATACATGACTTCACCGATTAAGTATTTCAAGCTGTTCCACGGTAGACGACTATCTCGAGAATCCAATGCTTTTGTCAAGTAGGTATCGAGAATTTGAAGGCATACATTGAAATCGGATTCATTGAAATCGTAGCTAATATTCCATCCCAACTTTCCGTACTTCCGGCGCTCCTAAACGAAACGTGAAAACAAGTGGCAGTTATAAACATATGTGTGATAAGCAAATAAGTGCTAAATGCCGTCTGTTTATAGCAGTCGTTGCCGTAGCATGTAACTATTTACATTCTAATACTTATAGTAATATTTAAAAAGGTCTTCAATGAACATTGGTTTGACTTCCTGCGGCATGTTTCAAAGCAAGTTCTTTTGTGTTAGTCTAGCGATTTATGATGAAAATGCAGGCATCAGCGATAATCGCATGCAAGATCACATCAAATGTATTCAAAATTCTTTATTTTTTGCTACTAAACTAGAAGTTCTGAAAGAATGCATGATAATGTTGGAATGCATTTTATCATCGTTACTCGTTCAGCGGAGTTAGCATTGCAATGTGACTCTACGGAACGGGTACACGTTATCTGATTTAGAGGATTTGTGCAGATGAACGAGAGGAGGAAAAAATCACTATCTTTATTATTCATGAGGAATCAGTGTGGAAAAGATGAAATTTTCATTCAGCATTTTTTGTAAAGGAAACCGTTCCTTCTGTATGCTAAAAATATGGCTGATGTGTATAACAAGGACGCTTCAAGCAGTGGATGAAATGGTGTCTTACGAATGATAAATCAGGAATGTAAGGAAGTGAATCAAGCTGTTGAAGGGAAAACCCACCATCAGCACCTCTTACCTGTAACACCGCATGGAAGAAAGCCAAAACGTAGGCTAATGGTTTGAATGCATGGTGTGTGCAAGCGTCGAGGGTTTGCTGACGAAGTTTGAAAAATGTGGCTCGTAGGTTCATCTTCAGCCCGTTGGGTGGCTCGGTAACGACTTTCAGGGATTTTTGCAAAATGCCAATCGGGAACGTTGGCGTGGCGTCAGTCGTTATCCACAGTCGGAAATCCGGATGAGGCTTTTCGATGGAATCAATTATTTTTTCTAGCGTCTTGATAAAGCTGATCAGCAGGTGCCCGTTCTGCAGCATGAGCCACTGTCCTTGTTCAAGCGCAGAATAAAGCAGTTTGAGGGCAGCTGTTTCCTGCCCTTGTCCAAGGGAAATGTGTTTGAATTTGCTTCCCCCAAACCCACAACGATCGGCAAGCTTCATCAGGTCACTGGTTGGATCCGAACCAGGGCTCAAAATGAATACAACTGGAGTGGAGGCCGTTGATTGCTCGTAGATTGAATCGAAGCTTAAAATTGGTGGAGTGATATATTCCTCGCCCATAGTTTGCGAAACATAATTGGTCAACATCCGGTACACTCGGTCTACTCTGAGGCATCTCATCAGCAGTAAATGCTATCAACAATGAAGCAAAATAAATGTTAGATAATATTCTATTAAAATTGAATCAGCTCTCTTGACATGCTGTTGACCCTTTGTTACACTTACGTCGTAAGGAAGCATTCGTTCTTCAAAATTTCCAGGATATTCGTAACCTCCGGCATCGTCGATATCATACCACTAAAGAACAAATAAAATAAGTTCGGCCATCATTGTAATTATAATAAAAAAAAATGATCAAATAATATTAACACAAACTTACACAGGTCCATTCGTAAATGTTTCGTTCGATGTGGACGGGTAAATCGCCAAACTTTTCGGGAAAAATTTCCCCTAGCATAACAATATCCTGCCACCCTTTTTCACTAATCCATGTAACCGGGCATGGCCGATCAGATTTCTCAAGCGAAACCTTTCCTTTGATAAAGAAATCGACCTCTGCTTGGGAGAGATTGCCTTTGTTCTGCTCTAGTTTGATAGTGATCTGGAAGGAGTAGAGTAGTTTGTGTTTTTCGAATATACCGATACACCCGTACTCGTAAACGTTTCGTGTCAGCGTGTTAATGATGTTATTCAATCGTTTCGATAAAATATTATCCGGAACAGCCTTTCTTAACGAGAAGACGAACACTTCCAGGTACGAGCTTAGTGAATACTGATACATAGCATTAACCGCAGCCATATCGGACAGCACAAAATACAGGATCGCCCCACGTTGCGCTGCAAGCCGATAGCCATTTCGCAGGTGGTCGATTTCTTTGGACGTTTGTTCCGCTAGCACAATCTTTTGAGATACTTCGGCAGCTTTCTCTTTGGTACTTTCCAAGGTAGACACAAGCTCCACATTGTCCAGCATGTTGCCTGTCGATGTTGCTAGCTCGCGCAATAGCGAATCTTCCAGATTTTGTAGCAGAGCTTTGTTGGCACTAGTTTCCGCGATCAGCATCTCACGTTGCTCTTCAAGATCGGATCTCTCTGCTCGTACCACTACGCTCAACAGCTGATCTTCTAAACCGCTGACAGTTACGGTATAGTTTATGACTTGTGCCTTTGCGTACACAGCTGGATCAAAATTAGGATTTGCCAGTTTCGTCGTTAGGTACATTCGAAAATTTGCATCAAGATCAATTTCCTTATCGCCAATTATGACGATCTGTCGTCCCGCGTGTACTCTGATATTCTTCTCTAGCACGTTATCAATTACCGGATCAATGTAATCATCTACGTCTTGGAACAACACAGGCGTGCCATATTTGATAGCCATCTCTAGCTGTTTCAGAAAATCCCTATCATTGAAGGAGAGAATTTTCAAATTGTTCGGTGTTTCTCGTTTTTTTATCCAGGAAAGCGCTTGTTGCTGCGGATCAATGCAAAGCGGAAAGCGGGAGGCCCTGGTCGTGAGTATACCGTTCTGTATTGACAGCTCATCCGGCGGTAGTCCTTCAGAGGCCCACGTGCTTTGCTCTAGATCATTTGAAAGATTTCCGTTGACGCGGTACGGCTCGGTGAACGGTACTTCCTGCTCGATCACGTTAGCGAGCCAATCATCAAAGAGAATCGCTTTTCGAAACTCCCACGAAAACGGGCCCATGTAGGCCAGAAACGAGGATGATAACAAGGAATTTCCGATGACTTTTGTTCGCTCGACTTGCAGCTTGCCCAGATCGATCACCCACCGGTCACGCTCGGAGCTCAAGCCGGAAATCAGCTTGTCTGCTGCCAACAATCGTCTTTCCGCCTGTTCCATCATTTCCTGCAGCATTTGCTTCTCTTTGATGGCATTTGCGTATTTACTGTTGAGTTCTGACAACTCGTTCTCAAGCTTCCCAATTTCGTTCGTCAGCTTCACCAGGAGGCGAATCTGTCCGTTCAGCTCTGACTCTAGGAAAGCCACGCGATCTTTCTTCGGTTTAATCTCTTTAAAAACGTCACAGTAACCCAGTACGGCACGAACGAATTTCAGCAACCCATAGCCAGCTTTAGAAATACTCTGCATTTCGTCTAGCTTTTGCGATCTCTGGAATGGTTGAATAACACGGTTGGTGCTAGAATGTTCGACTTTTTTTTTTCCATCGGTATGATATCAACACTTACTTTCATGTTAGCTCGAACCGTTGCCACCTGTTTCTGCGTAATGGCATCGCAATCCAGCTCCTGCAGGCTTCTTAAAAAGGTTCCTTCAGACATCATTCCCTTCGCTGTTTTCCACGATATATCCTTGTATCCTTTGATAATCGCGACACACTCGCACACCACCTGTACCGGTTCGGGCGGAGTAGCAAAGCTTCGAATCTCAGTGATGTCCGATTTGTCCAAATCCGACAGAGCCAATCGGGCAACTTCGAGCGCGGGAAGAGCTGCTGCTAGTGCTTCTTCGGCTTCCGCTTTTTCTACGGTGATAATTTTCTTCTGTTGCTCTACCTCGACGGATTTTTCCGACGCTTCAAGCTTTTTAACATTGGCCTTCTCGGTTGCTAGAATGAGTGGTAGAAGGTTTCATCAAAACGTACTAAGCGACGAAGCAACGGTTCCTCGGTCAGAAATGTGTTCCAACATACTCAGAACACTCGCCCACAAAAAAACATCAACACACACACACACACACACACACACACACACACACACACAAATATACACATATCAACACATAAACTCTTTCCCAAGCTCTTCTCCAAGGTAGAAGAGGAGGATGGCAAAGATCCTCACTTACATGTCTCAATTCCCGCCAGCATCGATTCACAACGGTCCGCCGCTTCGATGACATTTTTCCGCTGCTCTTCGACGATGATACTCAATTGATCGATCTGAAGTGAGGCTTCATTAATTTTCTCGATTCCATCCGATAGTCGAGAGCACTGTTGCATGATGAAATTATCTTTCTCGTCTGGCGAAGCGTGACAAATTGAAAATGAAAGATGAACATTTATTTTGCTTGGGCGTCTTTTTTTCTCCCAGGTCCCCGATGCCGTGTATATTATATTTATTTTCTTCTCGCGCCTTTCCCATGTGGCCATGGGTCTTTCCTTTGTTGCTTTCCTTTCGATGTAACCGTATCTAGCTTGAACACTCATTCCCGGGAACGCGCTCGATATTGCCTTACCTTTTAACCGACCGACCGAGGATGCCCAGATAGGCCGTAGCAGCTACTCTGCCCCACTTTCCACACCAACGCCGCCAGTGACATCCGGAACGGAAAGAACCCATCAGAGGATGAAAAATAAAACCAATAGCGGTAGGTGTGCGAAACACGAATCGATGGTCCGTGGCATCGAGCCGATACATCCATTGGGACAGAAAGGAAGAAATTTTGGGATGCGAGGCTGAAGCACATATTAGTCTTTCCGCTTGATGTGACTAAGCTCTTTCCGTGACTACCGCACACTTTGGGCGCGGTAAGACCGGAAGCTGCAGCTAGTATCTAACACGAGTAGACTTCACATAAAAATACCGTCCTGTTTGCTCTAGGCCTAACAAGGGAATGATCGATTATTCCGGATAATGCTCTGCTAATTAATTATGGACCCTGCAGAACACGGTTGGTGCGCTGCTGGAGAACGGGTGCCAGCGAAATCCCCAACCTTTGTTTCTTCTTTCATAAGAAAAGAAATAGACTCCGAAATAAGATGAACGCTTGACTGAGCGATGAGACGTTTGATAGACAGCGTTCAAGATGCGAACGGTGCAGCTGGCAGCTATTCTAGAACTTAGGTGCAGGAACAAATTTTTGTAGTGTTTTTTCCCCATTCGCTTGATTTGGTACATCAAATAGACATCAAATCATCATGGCACCACAAGTAGATGAGGTGACTAGCCATAGTTCTCTTTATACTGCGAGTTTAATCGGTTTCAACTTAACGAACATTTACTAACGCCCGCCTAGCCCGTAGTGCAAACTTACCGATTAATTTCAAGTATGTATTGATGAAATCCAAATAGTGCTTTGGGGTGACAAAATTCTTACGGCGTAGTTTTGTAAGATACTGCAAGTTGTAGCCCTTAAGCGATTGATGAACGTGGACGATATGAGCTATGATTGGCTCCCGGTAGTTTTCCGGGATCTGTTGCGGAAAAATAAACAAAGCAAGCGAAAATAGAGTGTTCGTTTGTCAAACCATCGAAGCTGCTGCAGACAAGCCATATTCGAACGTACCTTTGGATGGTCAGCAAGAAATACCTTTGCCACAGCAAACAATGCCTGCTGGGGCCACGGAAACACCCAGTCTATCGTAGTGCTGCCAACAAGCCCCGGAAAATTGCGACAGCGATTGCGTAGCGCGTCTCCCTCGGGTGACATACAGAGGACTACGTGCAGGTTGCGTATCGCTCGATCGAGGAAAAATGACCAAACACCATCCCTACAGCAAAGCCAAATTGGAAAGTGAACAGGAAAAAAAGCGGCACAAGTGAAAGATGCGATAAATGGATTTAAAATGGCGTGCCGGAAAAGCATCAGGAAATCAGCGCAAACACAATAGCGGCAGCTACAGGCTGCTTCAGCACGAAGCCAATAAACCACGTGCCAGCTGCGAAAAGTTCAGCAACGTAATAAATACCATCAACCTACTTGCTAGGCGCATAGCCATTTTCCTGCGCTGAACCACGGCACTGACCAATTATCTGATCCTTTTCGTCGTCCGTAAACATTGCTGGCACCATTCCAGTGGTTAAAATATTATTTATGAACTCGAGAAATCCCTCTTCCGCAATCTTTTTGTTTTGTGAGCATGAAAAAAGATCGTAAGACGAAGAAGAAAATATCATTACCAAAACACGAAAAGCACACGAATTTAAGAAAGCTTACTTGAGCGGCTTTAAAGATGAAGCATGTTTGAACGTTTCGTACGCCAACCTGCAAGAATAACGTCTTCAAATCCTCACGAAATGATGCTTCATTGTACCCGCGGCTAAGCACGATTTCGAAGATTTCACATCCAGCTGCAAACGAAGCCAGTCGCGTGATGCTTTGTTTGCCCGAGCCTCCAATACCGACCAGCATGACGTGACCACTGTCGTGAGAGGAGGCGCCATTACATTTTCTGATCTCCCCACACTCGATACTATGCTTACCGGTGCATTCGCAATGTCCGGTGAACACGCGTCAAATGTTCGAGACAATCTTCAAACAACACCAAGCTCATTTTTGCTCGCTGTTCGTTGTACTCCATCAGTATCTCCTGGAACAGGAAGTAAATGGCCTCGTAGTCGAGCAGATCCTCGTAGAAGCGCTCTTCTGCTGGGTTGACAGCATTTCGATAATCCCCGAACAGCATCGGGTCCCTGAGCGCGTATTGAGCTACCGATAGCTCGACCACGGCGCTTTTGATTCTCGACTCCAGCCGGCTCTGTCGCTGCTGATCTACTTGCACCGTGTGCCGGAAGCTGCGTGGAATGGGAAATTGTTCCATTATGTGGTCGCTAATTTGCTGCTCCATGAACTGTTGGTCGGGTTCGCTAATTAAGCGATCACAAATCACACGGGAAAACTCGTTGCGCCAAACTCGAACCAAATGGCGCGTCTCTTTGAAGTAGTTCGGATGGATTTGCATCATGCCTGCGAAGATCCGGGATAGATCCTTCATGTTAAATATGTAATGAAACTTAGACGGCGTCGGTGGGAGCTTCGTGACGAGTATTTTAAATAAAGCCAACGTTATCTCTATCAATTTGTTCGCATTTGCTCCCAACTCGGCTACGAATGGCTCCAGGTGGCCTTTGAGAATCGACATGTAAATGTGGTGCAATGTGTCGTCGTTGGGAAAGATGATATTGACAACGGAAAACATCGAGATGAACCGTGAATCCACCTCGTTACGGCCTCCTCCGGCTCGTCCCATGGCGGCAATGAAAGCTACAAATATCAAGCACAACAAATGCATCGTGACACAGTGCTGCGGTAGTAAACAAAGTCTTCCGGTAGAAGCACTTACACATGTCCTTAAACTTTTTCCAGCTCAAATCTTTGCTACGATCGAACATGCCCTCCTTTTCCAGTAGCAGCTTGAGTAATGCTATAGGTTGTTGCGTGCCGTAGTTATCTACTTGCGGCATGTTCATATCGTCGATAAAGGTGACGAGTTTCTTTCCCACCGGTGGTCCAAAAATGTCCTTTGTTCGTTTTTCTACCGCCGCCTCGATGGTTTTTTGAACGTCCATGGAAGACGTGCGTGATGAAAAGTTGATGTTAAGCACCACAAATGCGTCCCGATTCAAATGCCGCAGAAAATGTGATATGACAGCTGTTTTCGATGTTCCGGGATCTCCCACTAAAACAACGGGTCGACGGACCTGAGGATTGCATTCATATAACTTTATCGTATTATGGCTATTTAAAAAAAACGTTATTCTTGTACGTCACCTTATTCATTAGATCCAACATTTTCTCTATTTTCAGAGTGTCCATTGTTGGCACCAAGATGTCGCTGAAATTTAATGTCGCATCATGGACATAGTTTGGAATAATCCAGTCCCATGCGAGCCACTGCTTGCGCTCGATGTCAAAGAAATAATCGAATAAGGTCGGTTTCGATGTCGGTAGTTGTCCTGTAGTGGCAGGATTTTCCCGCGTATCCTCAGCTGCCATCATTTCTAGGCTGCGTTTGACGAAAGCATCGAAACGAATTCGTGATTCTTCCAGCAACGAGGCCCCGAGTGATAGATAGATGCATTGAATGAAACCACTTTCGATCACATCCTCCTCGTGCGGGCAGGTGGCCGTTTTCATGGGAAAGAGTGAGTCGTAAAACTGGCATAGCTGCACCACCATGTTCAGGTTGGTTTGGTGAATAACTAGCTCCAATGGGTTCTCTTGATTATTCCCATCGACGCCCTCGAGCACGTAATCAATAGTCGTGGGAATAACAGTGTTGAATGTTTTCTGTAGTATTTCATGTTCACCAAGATACCGGGTTTTGAGCCAACGCTCCCAGTAGCATGCATATCCGAGGTTTTTGGGATCGAGGTAAACCATGCCAGCCCGAGAGACCGTGGCCGGCGAAGCGTACGCTAGATCACCGACTTCAAACAGAAGCGCACAGTAGCTATTCAGCCGAATGCGCTCTCCGTTTGCCAGTGTGAGCAATTTGTTGTCGTCCATGACGGAGTTCATATTTTCAATCCACAGCGCGTCAACGTCCCCATCGAAGCAAACGTATCGACGTTCCTGGTGAAATAGCGTAGAGCACTCATTACTAGCGATCCTCGAAGAGGCTCCACCTACTCGCACAGCGAACAAGCGCTCCTTGGAAACGGGAATGAAACCAATAAACCGCCACAAGGATACTTACGTCTCGCTCGGTGGGCTTATTCATCTCTCGAAATATGTTTGAGAACAATCCATCGACCCAATCGCGTGTGCTGGGATCGAGAAAACCGTAAAGTTCAATCACGGAACAGGCCTTAAAAAGATCAAAAACGTGTGGAAAAATATTGAACAGCTCAGCCTTTTTTTTTTGATGAAATATTCCTGCGTGTAAGTCAAAAGGCATCGGGTTGTGTTAGCTTTCAAATACTGATATTGTGTAGGGAATATGCAAAGAACCGACTTCGGTATCCAATCTGTTAACTCATTTCTAGAAAAAAAATCAATCCTTTTTTCTATTTTCCACGTGTTTTTCGTGCACATATCATTCGTAATGGTTTACACTCCACATGAAGGATCCATTCAAAAGCTATGCATTGATTTGGGAAGAACGAGGCACAGAATAGTAACCGAACTACACCGATGAGCTCAGCGCGGTCTAGTTTCCGAGGATAGGACTCTTTACATCAGTCCATTCGCTAATTTATACGTGAAACTGGGTAGACTATAGCTAGCATTGTGGTTACCAGATGTATAAAGACCGGCAGCGAAATTGGATTGACCATGCAGTGCATCGAGATGGATACAATCGACCAAAAAAGGCTATCTTGTTGGAGCAATCGCAAGATGTCGGTTATTTTCTCGTTTTTCAAATGCTAGTTGGTATCTACGAAAATGTTTTTTTTTTGTTTTTAGCAACGAATTTCAAATGCTCTATAAAGCATTTGTTGGCAAGCCATTAGTCAAAATTAGAAAACAAGAGCTATTAAAAATATACAGTTTACAAATGTAATGAAATTTTCGACAAACATAAAAAAATAATACTTTTGAAAACTTAGTACTGCTTACATATTTATACTTGAATGCTTAATTCAATATTCAAATAGTGAGAAAGATGTTTTTAGAAGAATAAGACTGAAATCAAAAGCAATACATCAGCAAGTATAGCTTTTCTTACCTTTGGATTGAGGACTGTACATTTTGTTGGTAGTCCCATATTAGTTTGCGCCTTTATTAAAGTATTAAGCACCACAGTTTTTCCTCCTCCTGTTGGACCTACCACCATCGTACAATGGCGAGTCATCATTGTTTCATACAGCTGCTGTACCTTGTCCATCTACATTTTGTGAATTAGTTACGAATTAGTTAGAGCTGCTCTATAACACAATAATACTAACGGTTTTAATATTCATTCGCATACCTGCTTCTGAATAATGATAAATCCGTCTGTCAGGAGTACTTGCTTCACTGCTTCGTTGAATTCCGGGTAACCGATTCGCGGATAATCGACACCGGGAAACAAATCCTATAAGAAAAAATTAAAACTAAATGACGGAAGAACAGCTTACATGTTGAAACAAAATCTACAAACCTTTATAAGACCCATGAACAAGGGCACATCGTCGAATACAAACTTGGGAAAATTCATATCGAAGAGCGTCCTCATTAGCGTAGCTGCTTCGGATATTTCAGGAGATTTTCGTTTGTTCACTCCAGCCATACGCAACACCGCATTCAGCGATCGTAGGCCCCAGTCGTAATGGAATTGCTTGGACAACTGTTCTCGTGCCATTTTGTAAAGAACGGTCATCTTTTTTGCAAGCACCTTGGCCGATATGAAACCATCCGAAAACAGCGATATCATGCAGATAAGCTCCAGATCCGGCATGATGCACGTCACCGGACGAAATAAGGCCTTCACCGACTCCGGTAGCTCCGTTCGCCCGGCGTATCCAGGATTCATTGTTATAAAGATGCCAACCTTGGGATCGAGGTTGATTTCGTTGCCTTCAAACTGGAACCAACAATGTTAGTTAAGTACATATCTTAATAACGATGCGTCAGCTACCACAACTCACCATGAATGTTGCTACACGGGATACCAACGCGGTTCGAATCGTTTGTAGTTGGGTTGAGATGACACTCAGCACGGATATATCGATACGGTTGAACTCGTCGAAGCATCCCCATGCACCGCATTGTGTTAATCCTAGGTGAACATAAATAAAAAATTAAAATCAATATAAAGACGGCAGAAAAACTATATGTATTCTCTTCGAGCATTTAGTTCAAAATGTTTTTAATTTAAAACAAAAATGATATTTTCCATGGTGAATAATGTTTACCCAGAAAATAGCATCGTGTAACCAGCTGGATAAAACCCAGTAAAGCGATTTAAGATCATAACTTTCATCAAAATGAATAACTTTCAAAAACTGTATCCCGACTTTCCGGGCTCACCTGTGAGCAAACCACTCACATTTGTTTAATAAATATCAAAAAGGTCGCCTCCTTACCATTACCGCATAGGGCGCCGTTCTGGATGCGTTTCCGAAGAATGGTTTGTGTGAAATTGAATCATCAGATCGATGTATGTACGCTTTATTTATAGTGCAATTTGTGTTTTATAAAACGCAAAGCCGATTACCAATTGGTGTTATGTTTTCGGTGAATCTTTTTGTACCAACAGCCGTGCTCGAGGCTTAAGCACGCAAAGGCTCCCCAACTGGGCCGGGCAGGCTAACCTCCGCAGTGATGCGTGGATTGCAGAAGCATGCAAACAGGTCACCGTTGGCGAAAAAGGTGTAAAGCTCCGAACTTCCACCGTCTGCGATTGAAACCGCATTTGTGCAAAGGTTTCCAACATGGTGCTGCCCCATTTTCCAACTGTGTGGCCGCGCAATCAGCAACCAACGTTGGAATGAATAGCAACTGGGCCTGCTCGCCACCATCGCCCACACCATTTGGACCCAGTGGTGAAGCTTTGGTGCGAAGAGATGGATTAAACCGCTCTCAACGATAACTGTAGCACTGCTCTGTCGGTGGTGGGAACCGCGAAAGTGCCTACAACAACGGAAACACATCCGAACGAAATTATAGGTCGAAACGCTAGGTGCTGCATGCGGAACACGTTATCAGATCAGCAGATATTTAGTTTGCGGATTACTGTTAAACCGTAAAATTGAGAAATAAATTTTCCGATTCAATTTGATTATTTTAATGAGGTAATGCTGAGCGTTGGCTGGTAGCAGCACAGTGATCTGCACCGACTATATTTCTCCCCATTGTTCCATCAGCAACAGTCTTTAAATGAGATATAATTTAAGTGTGAGGGTAGAGTATTGTAATAGCTAGCAGTAATGTAATCCCACTGATGATAACAAATACTCAAGTGCTTCATTCCGGTTACAAATAAACCAAATCTTTTACATATTTTTGTTCTCAATTGAAAGAATCCTTTTCACTTGATTCAACTTGATTGAAACACTCACTATTGGAAGAGGGGATATTCCATAAAAATATAATATGTATTATGAATGTGGTGGCAATGCATTTTTAGAAAAAAACTACCTTACTCGAATGGTGCTTGATGTAGTAATTTTTCTAATGATCTTATAATTTTTTATAAACAAAATTTTATTTTACCTGACTGTATATTACTCACCTGAAAGAACCGTTCCAACTGCTCGAAAATCCATGCCCTCGCCACAGTTCGTTACAACACACAGCAACGCCAGCGCTTTCGCTAAATCCTTCGTAGTTTCAGTCTTTCCTGTTCCAGCTGGGCCTATGCGTGAGTATTTTCACACGTGGGAAGGTTGTATTAGTAATGTGGAATTGGTACCGAGCAAATGCTCGCCAAATGAACAAATGAACTGTCCTATTGCGATAAGCGCCAATGTTACGGGCAGGATTTGAGACACCGCGTCTTGAATACACCACGGAGTATTGACACGGAAGGCGACTATTGGTTCTGTTGTTAGTGTAAAGATTAGTAACCATGTCCGGTTCATATCGACTATGTGAAAACATGGGCAGCTAACCATTTCCAGACTGGATTTCATCGACGAACAGTGAAAGCAAAATCTAATTGAATGATGTCAGTGGCAGCTAAAGCAACATCACAGCATCCAATGTGTACTGCTGTGTGTCTTACTCGTTCAAGCCAAAACCCATCGACTACCACTTACCAGCCGGTGCACCGCCCAAATTCATCGTCAAGGCTTGCGTGATTGTTAAATATATCCTATCAGTCAATGGTGTGATAACGAGCCGTCCATTTAATCCCATATACTCGTAACCGTAATCGAATTTTCCTATCAAATCATCGTGGACGTCGTCGCCGTTCGCACCGTCGTTGCCGTTGCGATCATTGGTGAGGCATCCATTTTGAAGAGATTTTCCATGTGCCGATGGGACGATGCCGAATCGTGTAGAGAATTTCACAAACGATAGCAATGGACGCGTTGGTGTTTGATGGTTGACGTACGAAACAAGACGATGGTTATCCAGCCGGTGGTTTCAGAGTAGTGCGTGTCCATTGAAGAACAAGAGAAACACAAAATCAATTATATTGTAATTAGAGCAGAGTTAAAAGAAATTTCATTGCATTCCAAACATTGGAGATATTGTCGTGGAATCAATACATTAAAAATAATATATTTTGCAAAACTTTCTTCAATTAAGTTAGCATGTATGGAACATACATGCTATAAATATATCCAAACATATTAGTCTTACCAGTACATTGAAGAACAAATAAATTATCCATTTCTCGTATCCAATAAAATCTGTAGAGTTAACAAGCAAAATATGAGGATCAAAATAGTATTCAATAACTTTCGGTACCTGTGCTGATGCATGTGAATAAAATTACTACCTTAATTGACTTTCCCATCCAAACTCGTGTGCATCCAAAATGCTATCCCGCACGAAACCCTCTATGATATCTCGTGCGTGAACGTCTATAGTGGCAATTGTTTTGAATTTCAAGCGATCGTTTGGAGTCAGATTCGCACGTACTGTCAATAAAAAGTTATTGAAAACCCATCTCAATCACAAATATGCCACAAATGTTCCATTAAAGGGATGAAAACAAATTTTCCACTCAAACCGTTTTCTATCATTTGCAATACCTTTCAGCACAAGTTCATCAAGTTGACGATTCTGGTTCTGGAGATATTCCTTCATGGCACGTTTGTTACCACGGCGCACTTTGTCAAACACTTCTTCAACCTCGGCCGTCCACCATACCTGATTCGCGGCCAAGCAAACCATTCCTTGGTATATCATTATCCAGTCTGGCCTGGTGTAGATGACATCAAAAGAGAGTTATTGAAAGACATAATAACCGTGCATTTAGCTAAACACTTGAAGAAACATCGTCTGCTCTATAAGAGGTTTTAGTAAGCATTATACTAACCGTGTGAGTTCACGGTCTTTGCCGTAATGGTAGATTGCTTTTTTCGTAATAAATCGATTTGTACGGCGCATTTCTTTTAGCACTTCGTTCATCCAATTTTCTACTCGATCCTGCACTGGCACTATTTAGCATGTAACAAATGAAAATCAATAAAGACACAACTTTAATGGAGTCTCTCCGCTTCGAGTGAATCAGTCTTTGTGAAAGCCGCAAAATGTTTCTGTCGCACCAGATGCGTCGGAAAACAGGGAATCTTGTGTTACGGAACCAGAACAGGCTCACAGACGACATGCTGGCGATTGATACATTTTATCTCATAAAATAAACTTCCAGTATGACACAGAACGTGAGGTAATAAAACCAAAAATTGTGAGACATTTTCCACCTCAACGCATCCGAATCGTGTCGTCACGCAGCGAAAATGGAGGCTCGCTGAAATTACTTGAGTTGTTTTTTTCATTTTTATATTTTTTGCTAGATACTGTGAACCACGGAACGCAACTCAACGGACTGGCAAGGACCGTCAATAACGATGATATACTTACCATGGTTCTCAAATTCCATCACCTCGCCCTCACTTGAAATCATGGCCGTTACAGTTGGCGTGTCAAATCGATCTTTAGCAAATCGTAAAGATTTTATGTTATCGAACATCTGCAAGTGTGAAAATTTGTGCGTCAATGTCGAGTAATTGGAACTTTGATGTAACAGCTTGCGAAGTAGCAGTAAAATTTGGGCCCATGGCGATAGTCGTCTTTTTGTGTTTATTTAAAATATCAGGTGCCTATGGAACATTTCCGGATGTCGAATCGGTAAAGGAATAAACTTTACCTTTATTATGTGCTCCTGGACGCACGTCGGTTCACTGTCCCCTAGGATAGACAGTAACTCGTCGGTCGATATAAAATAGAATCTGTAACAAAAATATGTTAGTAAAAGAAGTATAGCAACAAAAAAATAGCAAGTTTTAATACGACAAACCTTGGAAATGCCCGACGCTTTTGTTCCAAGTAATCGTTCAGAGATTTCTGGCAACCATCAAGCGCCGAACCAAGTCGAATGAAGTCATTCCATCGTCCCGGAACGAGGCAAACGTCGACAACCAACGGGTTATCGCTACTCGCGCTCATAATCTGACAAGAATTAGAAGTTCAATATTAACCACTGGTTGAATTGTGTTTCAACAAATGGGTTTGTTTATAGATGTAAGCTATTGAGTTACTCAGTTCAAACTCTTCAATACTGTCAGAGCTGTAACTCTTAGGTTACATGTAATTGATACGATGAAATTTATCTAAGCCTGCTAAAACTAATTGCCATTACCTCCCGAAATTCCTTGTCAATCGTGTTAAAATTTTCTGCTTCTTCGGGCAATTGGCTGCTTATGTCGCCATCGATAAAGATGCTTTCCAAATAGAGCCACTTTCGTTGCACGCTAACCCATTCATCAATTATTTCAGATATGAGTGTT